>NW_015536480.1:1100425-1110274 GCF_001515605.1 Sinocyclocheilus anshuiensis
GGGGGCGATGCTTTAGAGAAGAGGAAGAGAAAACTAGATGTGCATATAAAAATCTGTTCATATATGAATCACAATTCTGTCTTCTAACGATTCTAATGGATTCACAAGTTTCAAAATCAATGTTCTAAAGCAGCGGTTCTTAATACTGTTTCTCGCGTCGCCCTGCTCTGCATACGCTCTGCATCTCTCTCTCTCTCATTCAGATCATCAGCTCAGCTCTGTTCCATTTATACACTTATTTTCACATAGCTATGAAAAGCGTTAAACATGGACGCGCGTGCAGTTGCCGTACTGTATTAAAGCTTTAATCAGGATAAAACTGTATATTAAAAGCTAACAGAAGCAGTAGCATTTACAAATAACAGCGTATCTAAAAGTATGAGACAACAACAAACAAAAAACATAGGCCTACCATTAAAAGCCATGCTTGCACAGGTTCTGCACGATCCTCTACAATAATATCCTCTGCTTCTCAATCAGGCTCAAACTGATAAGCAATATTAAGGATGCCGCGGTTTACAATACAACCGGAGCACATGCCGCCGAGGTGAGAGGCGGGACGTTTAGATGCGCACTAGAGGCGGTTTAGCCAATCACAATACACTGGGCTAGCTAACCAATCAGAGCCCATTGCCTATTTGTGAGGGAGAAGAAAGTTTCTCAGAGAAGGGACAGAGCGGTGTGTAATAAAGGTAAATTATGTGAAAAATAATGCATTTTTAGCCCATCGCGTATTTCTGAGGGAGGGGCTTCATAAAAGAAGGAAATGATCAGCCCGTTTCTCTGAGAACTGTGGGACAGAGCGGTGTGCAATAAAGGTAAATTATGTGAAAAATAATGTTTTTTAAAAATCGAAGCATTAACACATGTTAGACTGCACCCCATAAACACAATCAAGCCTAGAAAAAACCCAGTGAACCACCCCTTTAAAGCAACTGCGTGTTTTGTGTATTTTGGCGACTTTGGTGCCCCCTACAGTCAAGTGAGTGAAATTCATTATTAATGTCATAATTTCAGTGGATAACAATACGTGCTTTTGTTGCTGCCGTAAAATTTCTTACCCACTTCATAAACCCAAACATAAACCCGTTTGATATGAAGCATGGGAAAGAAACAGAAGCTATTTGACTCATTAGAAGTCAGTGTAGCATATCAGACTGATTTTGAGATTCATATTTCAAGGTGAAATATTTACATGCAGTTACTCTGACCATCTTCTTCTTGATAAAAATATACTATCCGTAACATAAGCTCCAGCTCTGATGAAATGAAATCTAACCTGAATGCTACAGTGAAGATGGTTCACGTGGAAACCTGTGACTGATGTTTCTGTCTGCTTTATTGAGCTACATTATGTGTTAACACGTAGTAATAGAAATATCATTACAATGAATGGATAATGGGGGTTATTGGATACATCAATATGGTGTCATTCAATTGTGTAGAAAAGAGATGCTTTACAAAACCATCTGCGGTTTCTTATAAGCCTGAAAACATTGTTTGAATCATCATTAAACTGTATAGAGACGTCTATCCTATGGTTTCAGTCATTCTCAACTGGTGTAAAGTGATTATCGTGTTATAATCAATAATAATTCTAAATTACATTAATTTTAGTCCACAGATTTGGTTGGCTGAGCTTCTTTCCAAAGGCTGATATATTCCTGCCCGTGTTTGTCTGTTTCAAACAGACATACAGTCATTTAATCATTCACACAACTGATCTGTAAAAAAAAAAAAAAAACACCATGTTGCTCAGAGAGAAACTATTTTCGTCGATGAAACAACTGGCAATGTCTTAATGTAAGTTACTCAATATTAACCTTTTTAGTGGTTTTAACAAGCCACCAATAGAAGGCGACAAATTACCAGTAGAGACCAGGGACCATTAAAGTTTCCATTAAAACTAATACAATTCCCATTATAACCAGTAAAACCATTACAAATTCTGTGATGGTTTCTATTTTGTTTTCCCCCAGCAGGAAATTAATTTCAAAGGTTGTTGAAATACTGTGTAAAATGAAACACACTCTTGAAACACACACACTTGTAAACACACTCACGTCCAACACACTGAATGTGTGTCATTTTCTTGTATTGTCAAACAGGACTCATCCCAGAATAACCAAGTGCTGTTTTACACAAGGGTGTTAAATCCAGTACCAAAGCAGAAGTGGCAAATGTTAGCCAGATTTGGCCCAAATTGGTTGCTACACAAAAGAGTTCAATTACGTTCTATGCAAGCATGTGCAATATCTAGCACATTAGGTTTTATTTCACTTTGCAGGCTGATTAAAATGTTTGATCAGTATTGGGAGGAGAAAACCCTTCTCATATTTTCGTTTTTGACATCAAAATCCAGAACAATAATAAGTTTGGTACTGTGTTGGTTCATGACTCGGTTTTCAATGTAAAATCTGAATCCTTGTGCAAAATAGTTGAGAACCACTCTGTCAGACTCAGTGACGTATTTAGTGTAGTGTGAGTTTGACACCTAGTGGGTGCAAGTAGAACGGCATGAAACTTCTGAGGGGGGAATATTTTATATATATTTGCATAAATGGATCAGTGAAAATCACAAAAAGACTTGAATAGTCAGATTTAGTTAGTGCACATGTATAAACAGTGTTTGTTTGTTTATTTATTTATTTTTTTTCAGGCAAAATAATAATAATAATTGGTCTTGATGGGAACAAAAGCATAAACAAAGTAATTTTATTAGCAGCAGTTTTTTTTTTTTTTAAATGGGACAAATCTTAAGTGCACATACTCAACTCAGTCACTCAAAAAAAAAAAAAAAAAGAAAAGAAAAAGAAAAATCAATTGTATTGCTAAACAGCAAAGCATAAGAACTGATGCTTGAAAGTCATTTTTTTTTGTTTGTTACCTGAAAGTTAACAAAGGAAAGGAAACATTTCTCATTTTAATTTATTGATGTATTAAAACAACTGAAACTAAAATAAAAATGAATAAAACTATATAGACATTAAAAACAATAAAATGACAAAAACAAAATGACGTTAAAAAAACAGACTTCAGCAAAAATTAAAATACAAAATATAAAAAAAAAATATTCAAACTATTTTATAAAAACTATAACTGTATCTCAATGACACTAAAATGACAACTTTTCACCATTTTTACTGTATATTCAGTGTAGTCTTTCAATTAATTTGAGATCATACATTATTTTGCATAAAGAATGGGAACAAATACATTTTCAAAATGCTGTTTGAAATAGTTTGGGTTTTTCATGTGAGCGTTTTCTTGAATAAATCAAGTCATGACTTGAAGTTGTGGGTCAAATGTCAGTTCGCTGCCATATCCAGTGGCCATGTCTTCAGGGATTCCCTGGTCTTTAATTACATCCAGACCTACCACATGGCAGGTAAAAGGTCTGACACTATATTGATTAGATGATCAGTTTATCTGGTGAATTCCATTTATGAAACTCCACCAGATCTTTGGTTTTGTCATCAGGTCTTGTGAGAGTTGGTATGAGTTGGTATGTAAAGATTATAAAGACAAACAGGCTCTCAATTAAAACATCAGGCTAAGAAGGATAAGAGTCCATGATAAACAATGTTGTGTGCTGATCCTGCTAACAGGACTGAACTCAGCTTGATCTGCCACTTCGAACTCTTGATCACTGTATCGTCCGTGTTTGAGTGACCACAGTGAGCAGTTATATCTCTTTTGATTGTCCTGGATGTTGAGGACACTTGTGACGTTGAACGTTCCGTCAGAGTTCACCAGGCTTGTGCTTGTAGAGTTGGAAGTCAGGTTCTTGTCATAATGATACCAGTTTATTATGGCCTCTGGGTACACACCATTGAAGCTGCACTGCATTTGTTTGGGTCCAGCCATCTGGTTGGAGAATTCTCCGGTGCATTGTCCTGCGTAAATACAGTTACAAACACCAGGTATGAGAGTGAATAATGTGACGCTCAAGATCTGTGTGCAGATCTATACATTTATTCAAAAATATATTCACACAAACAATGACTTGAATAAATTATTTTAAGTCAATACAATTCCATTTGATATTTGAGATATTTGCATGATAATGTGACTATATTTGTGCAGTCAGGATGGTGTAACCAAATTTTGTAATGAAGAATGATTGAAAAAATCTCAGAAAATGCTGAAAAAGTTAGAAAAAGAAAACGTAGTATTGTTAAAATAAGTGAGTTTTTTTTTTTTTTCACCATATGACGGTGGAAGGAGGAATCCATTGTTTTTGTCATACAGCACAAAAACAATATTGTTCTTTTCTTGGACACTTAATTGCATATTAATTTCTATTAAATCAAAATGTGCTATATTTTACATAAACATTAAATACAATTAGTTGAACTTAATAGTGCGCTTTTGACCCACTTAAGTACATCCTAATGTGTAATTTCATAATTACTTCTATTTTCATTTAAATATGGTTACTGCTACCGAATGTTATTACAAGCATTTATGCTTGACTAAAAAGTCTATTCATTCAATTTCTATTGAAACTTGCAGGTCACGTACCTAAATATAGTTGCAATGCGATTATACATTTTAAGTGATGAAGTTGAAATTCAGCACATTGAAAATATATTGATTTTAAATATAATATCAAATAACACACTACAGTTAAAATTATAATTAGGTACTTTTAAGATATGAAGTACACTACAAGTGCACATTCAATACAACGTGCACTTCTTTTTCACAAGGGTATCAGATTCTCACATTTTAAATGTAAAACAAAATTCTTCAGGAATAGTTATTATACAAACAGGTTTATGATGAAGGAAAAAAAAACGTAAAAAAAAATACTTGTCTAATACACTACGCAAATAACATTGTTTGTTTGTTTGTTTGTTTGTTTGTTTATTTTAACTTGATAGCTGCACCTACACTATAAAATTAAAACTTCTGAATAACACAGTATGAAATATTTTCAAAATGAACTATACTACATAAGTAGTTGACACATTCTAAACTAAAATAATAATGATGATAATAATAATAATAATAATAAAAAGTTAAAGTAAAAAAAACAAAAACAGTTTATCATGTGGATGCAGTGTTTTCTACTTATTCTACTTATGATTCATACATTGAATCATTCATTTATTCATTAAAATATGCTTCATGCTTACAGCTTTGGACTGCTAAATGGATGGATGTACTGTACTGACCTATAGACACGTCGATTTTTTCTTTTCCATGTCCAGAGTCTGTCCTTATACAACAAAAGTATGTGCCCATGTTTGCTGGTGTGGGATTTGAGATGGTTAATGTCAGTGCTCCCCCTGTGTAGTTGCACTCAAATCCTGGAGGGTTATTGCTGGATGTTGAAACACATTCAAAATCTTTATCGTCTTGTTTTTTCCAGTACGCTTTAACAAAGTTCAACGGCATTGATGAGCTGACTCCGCATTGCAAGACAGTCCTCTCATTGCAATTCACTGTCTGGTGTTTAAAAGCACGCATCTCTATTTCACCTGCATGCATCAGAAAGCAATATTAGCATATGCTGTATTTTCAAAACTACATAAGTAGTTGACACATTCTAAACTAAAATAATAATAATGATGATAATAATAATAATAATAATAAAATGTTAAAGTAAAAAAAACAAAAACAGTTTATCATGTGGATGCAGTGTTTTCTACTTATTGATTGATTGATTCATACATTGAATCATTCATTTATTCATTAAAATATGCTTCATGCTTACAGCTTTGGACTGCTAAATGGATGGATGTACTGTACTGACCTATAGACACGTCGATTTTTTCTTTTCCATGTCCAGAGTCTGTCCTTATACAACAAAAGTATGTGCCCATGTTTGCTGGTGTGGGATTTGAGATGGTTAATGTCAGTGCTCCCCCTGTGTAGTTGCACTCAAATCCTGGAGGGTTATTGCTGGATGTTGAAACACATTCAAAATCTTTATCGTCTTGTTTTTTCCAGTACGCTTTAACAAAGTTCAACGGCATTGATGAGCTGACTCCGCATTGCAAGACAGTCCTCTCATTGCAATTCACTGTCTGGTGTTTAAAAGCACGCATCTCTATTTCACCTGCATGCATCAGAAAGCAATATTAGCATATGCTGATGCATTTGTATGCATACTGTATTTGAAAGATAATTTCATTAAATCCAAATAAGCTTTACAGATCTTTAAGGGTTTAAAGTACATTTTTCATACTTATTCAACGAACCATAAACAATTATTGCATGTTATGTACACATGTTAAGAAATAAAAGCAGTTGAATGTGAGAGGATGTTTCTTTTTTGCTGTGCATATGACATACAATGGGATACAAAATCAAAATCCTTTCACAACTCTAAAACTTCATTTTGAGGGTTAAAGGTCTGGAAAATCACAGACATTCAAGACTTTTCAAGTAAAAACGCCAAACCATTAGCCTACATTACTTACCTTTGCTATAGTCTGTTGTCAAGAGAATAATTAAAAATGGCATAAGGACTAACATCTTCCCTTTTAGAATAGAGCTGGAAGCTGTTAGATGCGTGCTGTGTGGAAGAAGAAAGTGATCGTGAAAGTGAAGAATAAAGTGTTCTCGGTCTCTGACTATGAATAGGGGAATTTTCTCCAAGCTGACAGCATGTAGGTGCTTGCCCACTGTAACTATGGCAGGTTTAGTTCCTCCTTCTTTTCTATCTTCTTTAACTAAACAATGTCAGGCTATCTCTCTTTGGCTTAATGGGGATTTCAAGATTTCTAAAGTACCCATTCTTTCTCTTATCAAGAGATTCTGTCAAACATCCAACACTTTCTTTCATTTCCTTATATCTGGAATGTTCCTGCATTTACAATAATACGATTTTTACTTTGCGAAAGGCAAAAGGACACTCTCCCGGGAAATTTATTGGGCTCAAAACGAAAACTCAACAGCAGGTCCAAGCTGAATTCTTGGAAATCTTCCACAAAATTGTCTTGGCTTTTGAGTTTGCAAGTTTTCAATATTACTTTGGCAGATGTTTTAAGACTGCATGTACACTGGAATGGTAACATTTTAGACTAGGGAACACATGCACTATTAACTAACAGTTTTCCCTCAAAAACTCCCAATTTGCTGTTTATTGATAGTAAGTACGGTAGTTGTTGTAGTTGTTACTGTATGTTCAGGCATTGGGAATATATGGTCATGCATTAATATGTGCTTTATAAGTACTAATAAACAGCCAATATGCTAGTAAAATGCATTCTAATAAGCAGCTAGTTAATAGTGAATAGTGTTCCCTAAAGTGTTACACATATTTCAGACAGACATGGGTGCTGTATTGGCGTGCTGGGGCAATGCAGGACATAACGCTGGGGAGTGGCTGAAGAGCCTTGATACAATGTTTTGACATTCAGTGGTTCATTTCAGGTCTTCATGAAATATCTACAAAGCTGGAGCATGTATCAATATGACTGAATAAAGTGTTGTTTATATATGGGGGAGTGATATCATCACGTCCGTAGGGGTTTATTTCTTGCTCCTTTGCTTCATAGAGGCAAAGAACATTAATCATCAATCATGTAACTGATCTCTCAAAGTGGGAAGCATCCAGAAACACTCAGCTTTCTGAGAGACATCTTGTCTTCACAGGATAGAGGAGGGATTGTGCTCGTGCTCATATTACAGAGGTTTACTCATCTGGCTCCAAGCCAAAAAAGCAACACACACCCAACACTCAACAAAACACAGCTGGATAAAATCATTTTAGCACCTTATCTCAGTCAGAAAATGCTCTGAAAAACTACTTCTCTGACTCACTTCTCTGAAAACATCAAGTTCCTCAATTGATTGTTCTGTTTATTAGAATTATTTTTTAACAATCATTAACTAAATATTAAGAGGTAAGGACACAGAACTGATAAAGTTAGTGGTGTCATGCAGTTCACTTGTACGGAGTGGAATAGTCAGTAATAAGTGACAAAAGTCTAAAATACATATAATTATCCATTTATGAATCAATTATCATTTTGACGTAACCCTTTTCTTTATTTAAAGGCTGAAATGTGAGGTTTACCATTTGATGAAACTTGTTCAAAGTTTCATTTGAACATGTCGTCATGTTGTCATTTAAAATCTGGACATCATTGGTAATGTTATTGGTTTAGTGTTTTCATGCAAACAACAAGTCATTTTATTTGTTGATTTTAAATATAAAACTTGGTGAAACTACTTATGTGTCAGTACTATTTGAACATTTCCAGCAACAGTACCATGATAATACTGATAACCGTGATAATTTAATGGTTCTTGCAAGTGTAAAAATGTTGGATTATTAAAATATTTTATCACTATAAAAAAAATGGTTACTTTCAGAACTGTTTATTGAAAGGTACTTTGGGGAACCTGAAAAGGTTCTTCTTTTTTGGAACCTTTTTTTAGGAGTGTGTAGTATTTTATTGACTGCTATGGGAAAATGAAATCTCCCATGCATAGAATGCTTCTAAATTCATTTTTCACTCTAACACGCCTTTTATTCTGTACAGCCTGCACAATCTGAAGTAAGACAGATCTCACTCCTGTGTAAATGTAATCCTGGGTTATCTTGCTCCATGCTGTCGAGTCTGCTTGGTATCCTTCTAACAATGTTGGGTTTGTTAGATTGGTCTTTGTTAGCTTTTATTTTAAAGTTCTGTCTTTGATGCTCTTGGCTCTGTCCAAAACCTGAAAAATGCTGAAGTAGGAGGACCTCAAGGCGTGTCTGAATCCAGTGTTACATATAGCATTAATGAATCCTTTGCTGCCTGTGAAATCCCACACTCATGGGAAAACATGTGCGGTTAGAGTATGGCAGTATAAGTTACTCTGGGGAAAAAAAAAAAAAAAGTAAATGTACTGTCTATCTCAGTAATAAAATGGCAAAGTCATGAATAATAAGTTTTGTCAGAGCCTAAGGATTCCAGGTCTATGGATTGCAACTATATGTGTCCACTAGTGCAGATATAAGTGGGTGTTTTCAATTCATTCTGAGCTGAAACCACTGTGAGGCAAACAGCAAGACCCTCAAAACATTGAGCAATATTCTTCATGCGAGTCACTGTGAGGTGAAGGCAGTCACTTCTGTCATAAGCCTTAAAGTCAGCTGATGGTTGTTTCTGGTGGACTTCAAATTATAGTTTTCATGATTCTGACTGGCCGCGTTGGAAAAGTTTAATAAATTGACACTGTATGTATACTTTGCCAGTCTATCTTCTTAGAAACCTCCTTACCACCTACCTAGCAACCACCACCACTCACAAGACCTTATCAACCATATAGCAAGGCATCTATACAAGTAATATTAGACAACATAATGCTTTTATACATTTCAAATCTCTTTGCAAATTGCCTATTGTCAACATTCAAACATTTGCCATGATGAACTTTCCTTTTCTGATGAAAATGAATTAGTGAAAGGAACAAAGAGTCAAGCATGGGTGAGAAATGACATAGAGAAAGTTAAATTATTTTCTGTAACCCCTTGTCACGTTGCACACACACGAGGGACGAGGAGACGCTGGAGAATATGTTGACAAGACTTTATTTACAGGAAACAAGGGAGACGAACTCAGGAAGACGTTCACACGAAGACGTACAACAGCGGACAGAGAACTTGGGACTGGGAACACATTTTATACACACACACAGGAGGAGGGGATGACGAGACACACCTGGGAGCAATAAAACCAAGGGAAACACCTGGGACAAATGAAATAAACTAATCAGGACAGGAACAGGAAACTAACCAAATAAGGGCATGGGAAGGCACATGGGGAGCAGGACACACACAAAACATGGAACAGAGTCTGACATAACGCCCCCCTCCGGAAGGCGTGTCCTCACGCCTTATAACAT
>NW_015536480.1:1113016-1115404 GCF_001515605.1 Sinocyclocheilus anshuiensis
AGCCACTGAGATGAACATTAAACGCTCCTCCATATGGGGACGTGGAGGAGCGCACGGGAAAAAGGGGCAAAACAAAAACTTACAAAAACCGGAAATCAAACACGGGGAAGGGATGCCGCTTACTGTTCGGTCCGCTGTTCTGTCACGTTGCACACACACAAGGGACGAGGAGACGCTGGAGAATATGTTGACAAGACTTTATTTACAGGAACCAAGGGAGACGAACTCAGGAAGACGTTCACACGAAGACGTACAACAGCGGACAGAGAACTTGGGACTGGGAACACATTTTATACACACACACAGGAGGAGGGGATGACGAGACACACCTGGGAGCAATAAAACCAAGGGAAACACCTGGGACAAATGAAATAAACTAATCAGGACAGGAACAGGAAACTAACCAAATAAGGGCATGCGAAGGCACATGGGGAGCAGGACACACACAAAACATGGAACAGAGTCTGACACCCCTTCATAGCTCATCTGTATATCTTACATGTCAAAGCAGAGTCTTATCATCCTCCCCCTAAAGCAGAACTTCGAGGAAGTTTGTTAGGCTGAGATTTATGAGGTGGATAAGTGCGGAGAAAGAATGTAGAATTCCATAAGGTGGCTTCTCTTCTGTGAGACATGGGTCTGATGGTTTAGGCTAAAATGTAACATTTTCAGAATACAATAAAGATGTGTGTTTTTTTACAAGTCAGCAACTCAAAATTACATAGATGTGCAGAATAAATCACATTTTGCTATACTTACTATACTATAGGCTATTTGTACTGTACCAACACTAACCTCACTTTACACTGGGACTTTATTTTATCCATCAGGAATAAAATGTCAATGTTTAGTGTGTTAGCATGGCCCCTGTAGCCCTGGTAATTGACATCAAGTGTGCCATTTGGGACAGGGCCAGAGTTGCTTTACTGAATTCAGAATTCAGGTGCATTCTTTTGGGTAATTAGTCAAATGACATTTGCGGCTCAGATGATTGATCTTTGTGCTGAGCGGTTCAGGCTTTTTAAAGGTACGAGAAGCTCGGTTGTCATGCCAGCTTCAGCTTTTTTGTTGATGTATTGTCTTTTTGTTATGATTATGGGTAGCATTTTGGAATACTATTGCATCATTAATGAATAACCACACAGGAGCAAAGCAATATTAACATTCTTGTAGCTGCTATTTAGTAACAAGAAACTCTGATTTACAAATTAGTAAGTAATAGCACTAATTGAAGTAATATTATAGTTGAATGAGGTAGTGTGCTATTAGCTACTGAGTAGCTACTATTTCATACCTCCCAGAGGACTACTAATAACTGCTATTTACAGGTTCGTAATTAATGTGAGTAATGCTTAATGTATAATTCATTCTAAAGTGAAGATCATTGTAACCCAGTAGTAATGACTCATGTAATTTAGAAGCATTTACTAATTATTTGGTAATGATAACTACTTAGTAATGACTGAAATCATTGTTAGCGTTTGAGGTTTTTGTAAGATTTCGGATAGTAAAATTATGACTCAAATTGTACTACATCCCTTTAACAAATTTACTAGCTATTTGGAACACTATTCTATAGTGGAAAGCATGATAACTCCATAGTAATGACTCAAGTGTTACCAAATCCAGCAAAAGGAATTACAACCTTACAAAGACCTCAAAAGCTTTCAGCGACTTGTGAAATAAAAAGTGCAAATCCAAAAAAAGTCTACAGCCAATTTCATTGGTTAAAGTTAGGGTTAGGGTCTATTTAATCTCTGACTAACACATAAGTAACAGCAGATAGTTCACTAGTTTAACTATAGTAAATAACTACTATTTCTTCATACTTCTCAGAGGACTACTACTGTTACGGGGCTGACAAGACGTGAGACGTGCGGATCCATGTGCAAGCTTTATTAAAAGCAGAGGAGGTCAGAAACACAGGCAGGGTCGAACAATGGCAAACAGATATATGGCGGGCAAGACACAAGAATAATCCTAGGGCTAGCGTAGGTCAACGATTGGCGAACAGAATCACAAGGGCGAGACTAGAGGGATAAATCCAGGAAAACAGGCAAAGATCAGAAACCAAGAAAACAGACGAGGCAGACTAAGCTAAGGCAGGGTAAACTAAATAGGCTCCGTAGAGTAGCTATCAAACGATAAGCGCTAAACAATACTCGGCAGTTAGAAAGGAGTGAGATTGAGTGTTAAATAGTGAGTGAGTGATATGAAACAGCTGTGTGCAATCAGTGCTGTGTGCAATAAGTGCTGTGTGCAATCAGTGCAATGGCTGATGGGATATGTAGTCCGGGATGACATGCAACAGTTTGTGTTGTGCGAGAGTCAATTTAATGAAAGGGTGACCTCTGGTGGTGATTGAACGGAAGTCCATGGACAGGATAC
>NW_015536480.1:1116216-1150055 GCF_001515605.1 Sinocyclocheilus anshuiensis
CGGGGCTGACAAGACGTGAGACGTGCGGATCCATGTGCAAGCTTTATTAAAAGCAGAGGAGGTCAGAAACACAGACAGGGTCGAACAATGGCAAACAGATATATGGCGGGCAAGACACAAGAATAATCCTAGGGTTAGCGTAGGTCAACGATCGGCGAACAGAATCACAAGGGCGAGATTAGAGGGATAAATCCAGGAAAACAGGCAAAGATCAGAAACCAAGAAAACAGACGAGGCAGACTAAGCTGAATAATGCATAATTTAGAATTCTAAAGTAAAGATCACGGTAACACACTAGCAATGGCTCAAATATTACCAAATCCCTCAGAAGAAATTGCTAATTATTTGAAACCGAATTCTAAAGTGTAAAAAAAAAAAAAAAGATAACTCCTTAATAATGACTGATGTCATTCGCGTGATTTCCCCTCCCCCAAACCAGTTCTATGCTTACTCCACATGTTGTTTACAGTGCTGATCACTTACGCAATAGTAAAACCAATTCTAACCCCTAACCCTAAGTCTTATTTACCCTAACCCTAATCCTAACTGGTTATTAAAACATTAACATATTGAAGTGAAGTGACGTGACGTGTGGCCAAGTATGGTGACCCATACTCGGAATTAGTGCTCTGCATTTATCCCATCCAAAGTGCACACACACCGTGAACACACACCCGGCGCAGTGGGCAGCCATTTTTTTGCTGCGGCGCCCGGGGAGCAGTTGGGGGTTCGGTGCTTTGCTCAAGGGCACCTCAGTCGTGGTATTGAAGGTGGGAGAGAGCGCTGTACATTCATTCCCCCCACCTACATTCCCTGCAATTGAGACTCGAGCCCGCAACCTTTGTGTCTGACTCTCTAACCATTTGGTCACGACTTCCTAAAACTATTGTAGTGTTACTCATTTATTCATTTGTAGTTATGGAACAGTGTTCTAAAGTGTTACCTTATTATATTGATTTACTTCATATTCATTCTTTGTGCACTGATGTGTCGCTGAAAATGAGTGCAGATTGTGTGATATTTGAAAATGGCATGTATGAACCAGTAGATGACACTGTTGCTGTTTTTATGTCCTCTGTGCACTAGCTGACAACAAAAAGAAGTGATTTCAAGTGCAAAAAAAGTTTTTATTTTAATGTAGCCTATATCATTTTGCAATAAGGATTTTAACAGAATCCAGCCTGATATTTTTTCTATATCTTCAGGCTGCAATTTCTTTAAGACCCACAATAGGATAAAATAACAGCTTTTGTTTAATTTTTATGTAATTAATATATATATATATATATATATTTTTTTTTTTTCCCAGATCATTTTTAGTCATTAAGGTGATATCTTTAAAAACAGACTAAAATCTTTTGACGGATTTTGCTAATTAAGTGCATCATAACCAGTAATTGTTGTCAGTTTTCAGATTTCTATATATATTTTTTTTTTTTTTTCCCAGATCATTTTTAGTCATTAAGGTGATATCTTTAAAAACAGACTAAAATCTTTTGACGGATTTTGCTAATTAAGTGCATCATAACCAGTAATTGTTGTCAGTTTTCAGATTTCTGATACAAACATCCGCCCCAGCTGTCTTTCAAAGTGCTTCTAGGGACCTTCTAGGCAGGGAAAATCTCTGGATGATGGCCAGCCAATTGCAGGATTTTTGATACAAATATCAATTTCTTCTCATTTCTTACCATTCCCTTTGGTATTCTGACCATCAAATAGAGTTAATTGACTTCACAGGATTGTTGCTTTCATGATTCATCACTTGTTATGTTGTACTTGGTTACTTGGTATGTAAATGTTGTTATTTACGTTTTCTTTAAAAATGGCTGAAGTCTTGCTGCATTTGGCCTAAAACCAGCTTTAAATATACGGACCTCCTTTAGCAGGAGGTTATGCTATCAAACTGTATTTGAGTGTTGTTTGCACCCACATATTTTAAGCTTAATGAGACTGGCATGCTTGTTAAACAGTCAGGATTATCATTAATTATATATAACTGTTATGTGCTTAATAGTAATACCAATAACTGTTAGTAATTAACAAACAAGCAGATAATTTCCCTTAGGTATAAGGTAGCCTATAGGTATAACTCATTTACAGACCCACATCTTCTAATAGAAGCTCGAAAACACATGGCATTATGAGATGATCCAGTTAAACCTTCGTGATTTGTGGTTAACAACTTCAATTTCTGTCTGTTCCTCACTCAAAGCTATTATACGAGTACAGAAGACATGGAATACAGTTCAATGGTGTCTTGACAAGCAATAGTCATTAAAAACAGCAGCTTAGACCTTCTGCAAAATATCTCATTTTGTGTTTTCCACAGAAGAAAGGATATTTGGGTGTCAAATGATAATGAGAATGAGTAGTGACAGAGTTTTCATTTTTAGATGATTTATTCCTATATCTGCTGCAAAGAACCATTGAAAACTTTTTATTTTCTTTATATGAAAGCTAAACACTGAGGGTTTCTTAAAACTGACATGCCTTATTTAGACTTCTTGTAGCACAATGTGATCTGGGAAACAGTAGATTGTCAGTAATGAATAATTGTTTTGGGAGACTGAATTAAGGCAGGAGAATCAAACAGAAAGCCGTGTGTGTTTGTGCATTTGCCCTGAACTCATCACTGCTGTGTGTTGTTGAAGTGAAGCACTGGTCAATTTTAGTACTGGATCAGTGAGCGTGACAGAAGCTTGTGAATTAACCATTCTCAGAAAGGCATCTTGGGATCTCAGGAAAAAACACTTGGCTCTTGCTCATTAAACGGTCATTTATCGCTTATCTTGATACTTGCACATAAAATGCTTCCAGCTACATCTCTTTGTTTTTCTCTTATCTTGCTTTCTGCCCTTTTTCATTAGTACTGTATGTCTTATTCATAAGAGACTCTTTCAGTCTTTTTCTTTCTCTTCTCAGACATAATTCACAAATTCTGTACAACACATCTTCTGGATTCATGTTTCTAATGACTACTAATGGCCATTCTGGGAAAATCAAAGTAGTTTGCTAATACTTTAATATGCATGTTCATACATTTGTAAATATGATCTGGTTTCAGATTTTTTCATTGTTTTTATTTATTTGTGCTTGTTTAAGAATATTTAGTGTTCTATTATTTATGTACTATATATATATATATTTACACATCATCAATGGTGAACTTCAGTATTGAGCTTTTCTGATAGTGTTGGTACATTATGCATCATATATATGGTAAATTACGGCATGCATTTTTAGAACTGAACTGAACTGAACTAACCCTAATCTAGCTTAGTCTAGATTGGATGAAGATCGCAGGTTGTCTGGTCAGAACAACAGTGTCTATAGTATGTATTTATTCATTTATTAAAAAAAAAAAAGTGTACTTCTGATATTGATTAATATAAATGACTTTGATTTAATATTTCAATAACAAGTCATTTTTTTGTTTTACATTTCAAAGTATATTGGGAGCTAGTGTATATAATGGTCTTAATGTTTTGTCTCTTTTCCCAACCACTGTAGCCTACAAAATAAATAAATAAAAATAAAAACAAAAACAAAAATAATTAAATAATTCAAACACGTTCTTCAGGGCATTAAAACATCAACAATCCAGTTTTTTGCTGAATGCACATGGGACGCTCAATACCTGTGCCTGGGAAACTACACAGTTATTTTTTTTTCTGTCTTTCTGAAAAATGAATAAAATGTATTGTTAACCAAGAGGACAGTGTCCCTTGTGTTACACTGGATTCAACCACATGGCAGAGACTGTAATATCTAGACATTCAATGTGGTAAGTGCCAATAAAAAAGCCATAAAACTAATCCTTTTTGGAGATTCACAGATGTCTATGAACAGTAATTGTGTGCGAAAGAGCTACATAATGCTTCTGTTTCACAGAAACAACAGAACACAGGTTTAAAACAATATGAATTTTCATATTTGTGAACTGCTCCTTAAAGAGTGTCAATGAAAAGTACACACTGACATTAAAGTATGTCCATATTTGGTCTACTACATATTAAGCAAACCCTTAACAAAAGGAAAGGTTATTACATGAAAAATCACCATACCTCATGCTGTTCTGTCACTGCTGACTGGGCTGTGCTTTATTTTTTCTGCAATTAAATATATAGTTGAATTTTTCCCAGTAAATATGTAAATGTGGCACAGGAGGTATCCACAGCAATAGACCACAAATGCACGTCATGTTTTCTTCTGTGATCATATAATCATAGGGAACCTTCTTGACATCTATTCAGTAGTTTAACCATCCAATGAATTAAAAATTAAAAATGTAACATTTGCCATGTTCTCTGGGCAGCCCTGGTGGGAAGTTGAACGCATGGCAGTTGAAGCAGATCATTCTAGTTAAACATCATAAGCAGCTGTTAGTTTGTTGCGTGAGAACATTATTTTGCTACCGTTACTTTTGACAACACTGAGATGATGTGCTGCTGCGCTCCTGCTTCATCTATGAATATAATGATCTCAATTAGTGAAGCTGTCTTTTTGTAGGGAGTATTTTGAAAATATTAGACTAATTCAGTGGCTAAATCTGTCGGATATTTCAAGAAAACATCAAATGCAGCACCTTTAGAGGTTGAAAACTAATGAAAACTAGGGTTATCAAAGAATATTCCTGCTGAACAAACACTTTAAACTAGTCTTTAAGCATGCTTGCTAGGCTTAGGCTGATTTAAAGAGTTTTTTTTTTGTGGCTTTATGATTTTACACCATTAACTATGGCACATACACACGACTGCTAAACTCTGATGTCAGCTAACCTTTTAGTGCTTAGTCCTGTTCTGTACACACACAGTAATTTAGTAATTTACATGGGTGACAAGTGCATTGACAACAACAGTGACAATCACAGTGAATCAGGTACAATCTGACTCATCCGTGTTGCCAGTCTTGCTATAAAAACAAAAATAAGAACAAGCCCATAATACACTTAAATCCAAATGAGTTATCTTGGTAACACGCTACATACCAAAATACTGTGACCTGCCTACTATATAAACTCCATAATCTGGAGCTAAGATCAAACAACAAACCTAAAAAAGCTTAACAAGTGTTGCATATAATAAGTGGACATGGCAACCCTTCATGAGCACACTCTGCCAAGCAACCTTCCAAACAAAACATTACGACTCTGTAGTTAAAATCGCCAAACATAATGAGTGTTTTGTTGCTGTAATATTACTTTGGTCAATAATAGCAGATACCAGCCACTAAAGATGCTAAAATATTGGTATGGTTACAACAGTGTCAGTCCCAATTTTGAGAGTGAGTTCTGTTCCGTACACACAACGAAACTCCCATATGTGGTACTGAATCACATACAGATGCAATGTTTTACAATGCAACCTCAGTCTGAACAGTTATATCGAATTTCATGAGACCTCTATGTCACTCTAGATCAACATTTGTCATAATTCTGTGCGTACCCAAATTTGACATACCAGTAGCTCTTTGGTCTTTTGTTAAATATGGAAGATGGCTGCTAAAGTAGAAAGAGAGGAAAGTGTTAGGACTCCGCTCTATACAAGCAAAACTTGAGGGATCATAAATATTTCAATACCTTAACTCTTTCTCCTCATCTTCCTTATCATCTGCTTATGAACTTGCTGGCTTCTGCGGCTCATGAATGCATAAACTGACCTGGCCTCGATATTTGTTATTGTTCTTTTGCGCATATGGGTCAATTCCGTACCATGACCAGTTCAAACTTAAATCGCTAGAGGGTGCGGTCTTTAGCATTTTTGTTAGCGCACATGCCTCCCATGCTGGAAACACTGGTTTGAATCCTGCTAAGAGCGAGTGAGGTGGGTAGAACGAGAGGAGTTACATTGGTGCCATGGCCAGCTAGTAAGAGCTGTGTGGGTAAACCTCACTCCCCTGATCTCAAGAGGTGCACTACAGCCTGACATGTCTTTTGTGTCCTTGTTAGTGCACCCGCTTCACATGCCAGAAACGCCGGTTCGAATACCACTTGGAGCAAGTGAGGTTAGTAGAACCAGAAGGGTTACATTGGTGCCGTGACCCGGATGAGAGTGAGGTTTAGGGGATGAGTGTAGGCCATCTAGTAAAAGTTGTGTGGTTAAAACTAACTCTCCTGATCTCAAGAGGCACACTAATGTTTTAGTGTTCTTGTTAGCATGGCAGCCTCAGAGCAGCTTTCGTATTTTAGAAAGAGGGGTTTCATCAAAACATTAGCTTAACAGAACGTTTGAGACAGACTAGGAAGAGAGGTGCTGCAGCAATGTAAAATATGCGAAAAAATCATGTGTTTTTTGAAAGATAAAGCATGAAAACCTATTCTAGTACACCCCAAAAACCAAATCAAGACTTCAAAATAGGGCATAATAGGACCCCTTTAATCAATCTGAATAAATCCAATCCGATTTCAGATTCTGAAACTTTGTAATCTATTTCACACATTCGTTTACATGTGCAGTACTTGTATTCTGAACAAAACTTCAGCCCATGCCGTGTTCAGAACTAGAGAAAGCCACTGTGCTAATGTTACCGGAGCATAATTGCCATTTTTGCCTTGACAACATATCTAAATAGAAAGCTGATATATCGGTAGAGTTTTTTAACAAATACAGTATATAGTAAATATTCATTCTCATTCCCTCGGTTTGACGTAAATTAACACATTTGTAAGCCATAGAACACCAGACATGGAAGGTATTTTTCAATCTGATTGAGGAAATAGTCAAATTCAGGTGTTATTGATTGATTTACTAATTGATATTTCAGATGATTTCAGGTCTATCAGATTTGGATATCAAGTTGGATAAGTTGAGCCATGAATCCGGTTACTAATGGATCACTGGCATGCAAACTGTTGTAGCCATTTTAGTTTTATGTCATCCTAAACACACACCTATAAAGAGCATAGTACTACATGAGATAAATGGTTTTAAAGTGATATCCCACCATCAATAGTTCAAATGACTTACAGAATAAATCTCCATCCACTATAATGAAGGTCAAGGCACCCATGGGAATGAAAAGAAATTAGACATCCACTGAACTTTCCAAGGATTTGATGAAACATTTGCATTGTTGTGATGTGATAAATAACTCGCCTTTGACATGCGATTAATTACAGAGCCATAGTTTGGTGAGGAGTGCTGACATTTGGCTCTGGTTATGGAACACTGGTCAGTGACAGCGCGTGTGTGTGAGCTCTTGGAGCATCTGCAAAAATAATTTGATTGAACAGAATGGAAAGCAATGGGCTGGGGATCTGCTGATGTCTGTAATGGAAAATTTCTCCATCTGTGCATTTTAAGCAAATGATGTAGAGCATTAATTAGTATGATTCACCTGCATCAGCACTGACAAACATCATGTGTCACTGTATAGTATCATTATACAACATAAAACAATCAGCCACTGCCAAAACATCTACTATAATGCAATATTTGTCTTTAAAAAAAGGATACTTGTAAATTGTCATCAATGGAGAATAAAACTTTTTAGAGCCAGATGGTGTAGCATCTACCAACAACCTTGCTTGCAAACCTTGATACTTTCTATGACACAAACAATCTAGTGGTGATCTTCAAATAAAAAATATTGTGCAGTACGTAGACCTAGACCTCAGGATCTTTCCAAGAGTTGAAGCCATTAACATATGTATGCCGTACTGCTGCAGTGGGTGGCAGAAGTCAAATGTATGCTATTCCCATTACCAGGAAGTGCTGCCCTTGTCCTTTATATGCAGATGAAAGACAGTGATGTGCATCGAGGTAGGTTGACAGGCCCTCACAAACACTAACCCGCATGACAGTGCTGATTGTGGAGCTGTAAGGGGCAGTGGAGTGTGTGATGGAGTCATCCGCTGTTTTCCACTCTTCTCTTTTCACTAAGTCACCTTTCCATGTTCTGGGTTCTTTATAATGCATGAATTCATCTAAATGTAAAACCACATAATAAGTTGAAAAAGATGAATAAATAAATAATCTGTCAAGCATTACATGATTAAAATCAGATGCTTCTGAATCTCATTTCATAGGTCCCTATACAAAGGTGTTAAATCCTTATCCTACTTTTCACAGATGTTACAGTGTGGTTTATGTACTTCTGTTTCAATAAATCAACACTCTGTGTTGAATCTGTGACCTTACCTTAATTAGCAGGATTATTATATTACCTTAATTAGTTGGATTTGTGTGATGTATTAAATCTAACATTTAGTATTTATACAACATAAAACAGTCCAACTTCCTATAAATGCACCACTTCTGATAATAAAATGACCATGACAACAACCAATGTTCTATACATTTCGGAAGCTGACACATACAGCTTATATGAGAATACAACTATATATATATATAATATATATATATATATTTGTGTGTGTATATATAGGGCAATATAATGTCTATTTTCAAAAAGACTGGTTATGAATTTAAAATGTGTTTAGTATTCTGGAGTAACTAAATCTAATTTGGAAATCTCTTTCTTTAAAATGCTGCTCATCAGGACCTCACCGGGAAGTAAATAAGATTTTCTAGCATTTGAGTTTGTGGGAAAGTTTTACCTCCTACTATTAATTAAGTTTTTAATGTTCATGTGGAACTACATTGGTGTTCATTAACTCATTGCCACAGTATGACTCCTCTATAATAGAAAGAGATTAACATCATAAAGTAAGCTTTGCTTATTTGTGTGGATGTTATCACAAGGGAATCTGCCCTGATGAAACAAACAGCTTAAACTAGACAATGGTGGTTTTCTGGTCTTAAATGTTCTAGTCCAAAGCCCTTTTAAAACCATGCAGGAAACCAGACTAAAAACTTGGGCCATGATAAAAGGCCAGCCAACTATTCTGGGCTGGAGTAAACTGCGTTGTTCTTGTTTTAACTTTTTGTGACCAGTTGTGACCAGTTACCTTTAAACTATACATTTTATCCAATTGTAATTTCACATTCCCGCTACAGTGAACATTTTAACCTAAATCTTAGAGTGTTGGCAAAATGTAATGGGTCAGCTATAACAATGTTCAAAACTGTCATATACAAAATAATATCGCATACCGTATAATGTCACATATTTCCAATACTCAGATTGCAAGAATGCAGACATCATGCTCATAGGCCATTGGCTAAATGTCTGAATGTGCAAAAGGCAAACAAAATGGAAAATACTTTGGGAGTTTTGAAGTAATAATCTGATTGGTTGAATTTTCCAGGAGACTTGTGTATCATTCATCTGGAAATAAAGCTGTTGTTATGCCAAACTCCCTCATGGAAGAAGAAAGCCGTTGTGTTTACAGTTGTAACAATGATCGCTTATCAGATCAACTTAACACTGGAATTCATGGCATTCATTGTGCTCCATTGTTGCTGTAAACTTGCATGACCTTCATAAATGAATGATTAATTGGTTGCACGCTGGTCTGTTATTGTGGGGATATCTACGTTTTCACAGCATTCCAGACCAGAGTATGTGAGCAGTACTTTAATGTTGTTCAAGTTCTCAACAGGAAATAAATAGCTTGTTTCCTGCAAGATGCTTTTACGGCTAGAACATTGTAAATAAATATCTTCATCTTCATGTGTCACCACAATGTGGCCAACATTGATTTTTTTTTCAAGCCCTAGGAAGCATGTCAAAAAACATACTTCCCACCCCCCAGTGGCATCTGGAACCTCTGGGATAATTTGAACACTCAATAAATTTACTACTGGCATCCAGTCAACCAACTCAAGCAGCGGCCGACTGCTCCAAACAAGAATTTGTTTTGCCAGAGTGAAATGAAGCGAAGCTGCGACTGGGGTTTAAACTAGTAGTCCCAGCCTTCTGAAAACAGAAAGGTCCTATCAACGCAGCTACTTTGCATAAATGTATGCCTACTGCACAGACTTGCTGAGTTAAAGTGTTTCTTCATTACTGGAGGCCACTTTTCTTTTTCCCAGAGCTGTCAGGAGTCATGAGAGCCAGATGAGATGCTGAGGAGATGTGACAGAGGTTGTCTGCTCTAATAGATTCTAGCCCATAAGAGCAGATCCATTTAAATCAGACTCTGTGTTAATGTGTTAATGAATCTACCGGTAGAGCTCCAGGGGGAGAGGCTAATGTGGAGGGGTAGTTTTCATCATGCTAACCACTAACAGGGGCGGGAGACACAGCCTTGGTGTCTTTAGAGGTCAGCATAGGATAAGTTATTGAGCGTTATTTTTTCTCTACAACAGAAAATGTAATAAAGGAAGTAAAGGAGATCAATACATAAAAAAAAAAATAAAATACATAAAAAAATAAAAATTCCAATACATACTTAATAAAAAAAAACAGACTTTTTAAATATTTAAATTTTTCTGCAAAACTACAAAACTTGGTCTGTACTCTACAAGCATACAGTTTCCAGCTGAAATGAACACTATAAACAGTAAAACCCCAACAACTTTTATTATTTTCCCTAAAAATCACGAATATAAGGCCAGATTGTTGATTAATAAGAGTGTTGATTTCGTTGCCGAATAATTTTCGTCAATTAAATTTTTTTCACAGACGACAACGAGACGATAACGAACTAAAACTCTTTTTGAATGACAAAAACTATGACATAAATCTATTGACATTTTCGTCAACGAATAAAAACGAGCCGAAAATGTTAGGAAGGGACGATTTGGGAAGAGATTCATTCAGAACGAATCTGCTGCGTGGTTCGGAGGTTAGATGCGTACATATGAACCGGCGGGACATAAGCTAACATACACTTGCTGCACGTCGCAAAAAACGCAGACATATGGATAAATCTGACGACGCAAGAGAGAACTCAATTCGGTCCGGTTTTCAGAGCGCAGACACTGAAGCATACACTCACAGCACACGAGTACTCTTTCGCGTCGCATGAATGGAGAATTACACACAAAATGATGTCGAATTGTCCGTTTTGACGAGTATTCACATAAACAGTTGATTGTGTACAATAGACAGCGTGGGTCCCATATAACTAGACCTGATAGGATCGGAAGAAATAGCGGGACCCAATAACCATTCATGCGTATAGCTTACTACTCCTCAGAGCAGAAGCACAAAGGAGGGGTTTCCCACAGAAACACAAATCCCTCTTACCTCAGGGAATGCAGTGTACTCCAGCCCACTCCACAGAGGGGTGATTATTGTTTTAACCCTAAGGGCAGTGTGACAGTGAGGACCAGTGGTGGACGAAGTACACAAATCGAGTACTTGAGTAAAAGTACAGATCCGTATTATAAAATATTACTCCAGTAAAAGTAAAAGTACTCAGTTTTCAATGGAATGTAGTGAAGTAAAAGTAAAAGTTACTCAAAATAAAACTACTCCAGTAAAGTACAGATACTTGAAAAATGTACCTAAGTACAGTAACGAAGTTAAACTACTTCGTTACTGTCCACCACTGGTGAGGACCCACGGGCCCGACCATCTATGGAGCATTGAGCTCAGAGAACGTGCATGAAGGTTAAGGAACAATTCAAATCTCGGGAGACCTCTCAGGGTGAGAAATTAATAGTTTGCACCTGGCCAGAGGATAGAGAACATGTCGCGAAGCATGTACTCAGAAGAGTACCAGCCCACGGGAAGGACCCACAGATCCTGAGGTTGCAGCGTTATACTGGGGACCTGAAGCTGGGAGACTTCCTCAGAAGCCCAGGCTGCGTGTCCAAGCCGAAGATGAGGGCTATCACCAGCCTGAAACCAAAACCGATGAAGTCCGAGTAGTGCTGCAGAGAAAGGCTAGCATCAAATACAAAAGAACTAGCAGTAGAGTAGATAAAAATAGATCGTACTCACCAACCATGGCTCCCGCGCATGACTCAGGCTCATGATATAGGCTGGAGGCTAAGTCCGAAGCCTGGACCCTCGTGGAATGAAGGATTTAAAGGCAGCCGAGCACGTCTTGGCCTCCTAAAAACCTCACGACCACCATCTCGACGGAAGTGCCAAAAAGCTCAGAAGGGGAAACCGGCGCATCAAGAAGAAAGCCCTTCTCTTTCGACCTGATAACCACCAGACTCACCCACAAATGTCTCTCCATAACCACCATGGCTGCCATTCTGCCAATGGCAGTAGCGGCCTGCTTAGCGGCACGGAGAGCAAGATCCGTGGTTTCAATTCAGCCACCTCATCAGGGGATAGACCCTGCATTTATGCAGGTCTTTCAGCAGATCAGCCTGAAAAGCCTGAAGCACCACCATGGTGTGCAACGAGACTGCAGCCTGACCTGCTGCCGTGCCTTAAGAGAAGATGTCTCCCGCATGGAGAGATAGCAGGTCAGCGTCTCTTCAACAGGTGGCATCTTCTCATAACCATTCTCATGCATCCCCTCGATGTTGGCATAACTAGTATGCTGGAATCTGTGGATGCGGGACGAGATAGTTTTTTTTTTTTCAAGCCGGAGTGCAGTATAATGTGGTTATCTGAGAAGGACATGATATAAACCATCTGTCCAATAACTGCAGACAGATCCACACTATACATTTCCTATATAAACAAAAGGAAATTACTGATAGGGAGAAATTTCCCGTCAGGTCCTTTCCATGTTCTCACCGCAACGCAACGCAACGCGCAGCATACATTCAGCTCCCGCGGGAGCTAAACACGCTCAGAAGCTAGACCCAACCGCTAGATTACCTCGGAAATCAAGCGCGAACGAAAACTGCTGCCGCGAATGCATCGCTATTCCCGCGAGAGGCAAATGCACTCATGCAAACGCTATCTACAAACTCGGGTAAATGGTGAAATACTCACATCCCCGCTCAGTAGTCCCGCGAATGCATCACAATGAGCACAAGCCGCCTCTTGTGAAACGAGCGTGTTCAATTCAAGCTTATCCCTCACAAGAAATAAGCAATGAATGCAAAGCGCATCCAACTCCCTCGAGAGCTGAAAGCGCTTGCTCTTCACCACACACACACACACACACACACACACAGCACGCGAGCCGTGTGAAACTGCAGGTATCAGAGCAAAGCCTCTGGTGAGAAACATGCACTCCTAGTCGTGTTTAGCTTAACGCTAACATAAACAAACGGTCAGTGAAGAAGAGGATGACGTGTTCTCCCGGCGCCTATTTATATTTATATGCCTATATATCCCGGCGCAAGTGATGTCATAGGCTGTCGCCAGCCAATGTTATTGTCGTTTTTAGATATATGCTTCAGACACCGGTCACACTGAAGGTGTCCCCCATAGCGACCCCTAGAGGACGCAGTTCGAAGTTCCCTTGAAAGGGAATCTTATTTTCATGCGGTTCTTTGCACAATACTATGTTTTGACCCAAAAACACTTTTAGCATAGTGCATTATTTGTAAACCAAAACATTTTAATGTTTACATAATCAGTTCCAGGTGCATGGCTTTTCTGAAGTAGTAAACTTGCTCGTAAGTCCACCTGGTAAAGCATTGCACTTGAGGTACAAGTCCTGTGAAACAAGAGTTACAATAAAAGAGCTCAAAGACTTGTAGAAGCAAGCTAAAATGAAATGGTTGCTTCAGCAAATATGTTTTTATCTCACATTTGCTTGTGTTAATGCTGTCAGTCAGGTTTAAGCTAGGGTTTAGTGTAGGTGAAGGTAACTCAGCAGACATTTCATTACTAAACTGCCATGATACATACAACATATAACATTATAAAAGGTTGCCGGATTCACGTTCATCTGCTTTAAATAAAACTGAACTCACTAAACATTTGTGTTTGAAAGCATTGTGAAATGTACAAGTAATATAATTTTGAAAAAAAAAAAGAAAAAATGTTCACCACAGGCACCTGCATGAGCTAGAAAATTGTTATATTAAATTCATGGTTTTCCTTTTCTTTTCCTAGTTACTTTTAATTTGTCTGTTACTGTCACTGTCTCACTTGATTTAATTTGAAAACGTATCAACTTATTATCTTATCAAGACACTTATGAAAACAGCAACCAGAGATTCTGCAAAACATCTTAATGTTCCACAGAAGTTAAAGTAGTTAAATTTATTCAGGTTTGGAACAACATGAGGGTGAGTAAATGATGAAGGAATATAAAATCAAACATTGTATATCTGATTCTGTACATCAAAATACACTCACAGTTCTTTCAGTAGTTCTGTTGAAAATCCTGTGAGCTCTCAAGCATATTAATGTGTCAAGCCACAGCTATTGATCACAGTGGTAACATCCTCCATTAATGCTCATGAACTCTCAGTCAGCAGTTAAAGTTTCCCCATCAGCATACACTGACTCATGCTGCCTGCACAGGTTGTGAGGGAATAAGTCTTTGTAGAAGTGTGGTGAAGGATGAGGCACAAACACATTTTGAAGGTGGAAGTTACTGTGAGGAATGTTTATTAAAAGTACAAGTTAGGGGAAGTATGGGGGAAGGTGCTGAGTTGGTCCAATGTGCCATAACGAATTTAGAGTCTATGTCTTTCAGTGCATTTGGAAAGCATTCAGTGATCTGCTGCTGAGGTACATAATGCCTGGTTTAAATCGAAATACTGTAAGTTTAGTAAGAACAATACTTGCAATATTGTGTTAGTGAATCTAACATTATCGTGATGGTGCAGTTTTACAAAGAGACACAATTATGCTATTTTTAGGGCTACGAGTCCTGACCCAAAAAGAAATGATTCTTTAATATTGGTGCATTAGGGATTGAGTGTCAGCACACATTATAAATTATAACATTGCTTTCACTGGCTTAGATGGTAAGGCGCATGCTCTTTGACGTTATTGGCCCGAGTTCGAATCTGCCTATTACCAAACTTTTTTTCTCCCTTTTCAAATGTCATATCACATTGGAAAGGCATTTATTTTAGATAAAAATGAAGGAAATAATAAAAAAGTTGAAAATAGAGTATCGGGTAGGGTTAGGGTAGATGTAGGGAGGGCTTTGTTGTCCCAATAAAGTGGCATCCATTTAATAATTTGAATTAAAATTATAATTTACACTCAATACGTTAATATTGCATGCTGTTTTATAATGTACTACAATACTGAGGTGCAGATAATTGCCAGTTTTTGCAATAAGTAGTATAAATATATATAAAAAAATCTGCTATTTTAACAGTGTAAATATAATCTATAGCTATTTGCACAGTGTAAATAGCATATCGTTAAAAAATACTGCTATTTTCACTTAGTGTAAATAGCATCTATCACTAAGAAAATATGCTATTTTCACAGTGTAAATAGCATCTAATTGCAAACAACCGCTGCCTTTTTAATATGTGAAAATTAATTTTCTGTACAAATTCTGCAATGTCTTATTATTCATACTATCCATCATAATAATGAAAATCTTATGTCTTCTACCCTGCTGCTGGGGACCGACTGTCCTGCAAATTTTATTTCCAACCTGCTTCAGCTCACCTGGCCTCTGATTTTTCAAGTGATCCTGAAAACCTGAAAACAACCCCAGGAGCAGGGTCTAAGACCTATGGTGTAAATCATACATTATGATGCACTTTGCCTCCATTTTCTTAAGAATTAAAAAAATTAGTTCCTCACTGGTGTGGTAAATGATTAATTGTGCAAGTTATTGTGGCAGCATTTAGCAGTCCTGCTCAGTATACTACAAGTGCCCTGTGAGGGATCAAACCGTTTAGTCACCGATGCTGCTTTTGTCCTCTCCTCTTTATCCTTGATAGTGAACAGCTGTTTGCCCACATGACCAGCCCATTATATTCCCTTTTGATGGCTCCTGGTTGATTCACAGGCACTGCACAATATGTCACCAGAGGTTAGCTGGCATCCAAGCATATGCTCATGCTGACATCCATTACCATTATCAGACGCACCACTCACTCATGCTAATGCAGTGTCCATGATGTGTGGGCTAACAAAACTTTTTGTTCTGTTTTTGTTGATGTACAAAATGTGCAGAGCAGTGGGTCAGAACTGGGGAACTGGAGTTGAGAACCACTGATCTAGGTATTCCATATCACTGACAGATGCTTGAACAAATTTCAGAAGCTTGAACAAATGCTTAATCTGGGTTTGCCTACAAAATGAGTAATAATAGTAGTAAATAAATTAATAATGGTTGGTCCATAAATGTCTTTGTACTTTTTATTAACAGACAGAGTGCCATGATATATAGTAAGTTCAGCTATGTGGTGATCTGCAGATGGTGGTATCAAAAGCTGCCTTTCTGTCTGAAATGACTGGAAACCTTGACTGTTTTTGTTTTTTAAAAATGATTGCTTGTGGAAGAGACAACATCCAGCATTACAGTTTAATAGCAAAATTTACTCTGTAGATCAGCTGTAGTTTGGTCACTTTATACATTCATACAAACATTGGTCACTTCATACACAATGATACATACAATGAACTTGTTTAATTGGTTAATTAATTAAACAATACTTTTTTCTTTATTATTAATTTATAATAATATGTATAAGTAAACATAAGATAAAATATCAGAGTGGTGCAACTGTCCTGATATTGTAATGTAAAAATGCAACTTATTGCAACTTGTATTAAGTAGATTTCCATAAAGTCTCATTATTTCTATGACATTATTTCAATAATATTTGAACAAAACCGTGTCACTGCTTTTTGATATCGGATAAATAAATAAATAAATAGTTTGCCAAATAAAAGTAATGTGGTGTGACCAATACAGTAATGGTACAACCAACACGGAATGTAGAAATGTAAAACAGACCGTCAAGGTCAATAAGTCTTTAAAAATATGTTATAATTTGACAATGAAACAATGTTAAATGTCCTCGCTTATAAAATGTCCTGTGGTGCAACTCAACAAAATATATTTTATACTATTATACTATTTTGTTATACTATACTACTACTACTACTACTACTAATAATAATAATAATACTACACAGTATTTAACAAAAATATGTAACAGATATGTTATTAGTTTTTATTTTTTTAACAGCCATTAACTTTTGTACGTTTAAAAAACAAACAAAAAAAAACAACATCGATACATTTCAACATTTCTCTTATACAGAATTGAATTTACCCAGAGCAAAAGCTGTGGTAACACTTTATTTTAAGGTGTCCTTGTTACACATTACATGTACTTACTATTATAATAACAATAAATTATGCATAATTAATTACATTCAAATAACCCTAAACCAAACCCTTATCCTAACCCTACCCATATAATAAGTGCATTGTATAATTACACTGTAACAAGGACACCTTAAAATAAAGTGTAACCCAAGCTTATTATGGTAGCATTAAAATGTAACAAAACATACAATTACATATATTTACAAATTTAAATGCAGATGACCATCTTTTCAGTCATCTCAAAACAAGTCATGTATTTGGTTTACCATGGACTGGGATCCTGCAGGTGGCCCTGTTTGTGGGCATATATTGGCTCAGCTGCATGTTGGCGTAATAAATCCACTTTTTCAGTCTAAACATACGCTCATAGCTTAACGCATAGAGGACGTTCAGCAAGCTAATAAATAAATGATGAGGCTGACACACACAGCTCAACAGGGTCTGTGATTTGCTTGAGTAGGAGCATGGGTTGAGAGAAGGGTCAATTTGGGGATTTAACACAGTCATCCACTGTGCTTCACAATGTTTTGATGTGACTCAGATAAGGTTTGGTTATGGCTCAGTGAGCACAGTTTTATTAGTACAGAGAGAATTGGCCAGTATCCCTGAGGGGTCATGAAAAAGCTTCTCATTGTACTTTAAAATAGCAAAGCTGTCATTCAGTGCAGATCTTCAGCGTCAGCTTTGGTGTGTGAATAAGGGGATCTGGCATTTCTTTCACTTAGCATATATATTTAAAGCATGTTGAGCTCAGTGTCCTTAATACAGTACATCATGCTGGAGAAGATTCATACATTGATTCAGATGAACGACTGAAGCGGGGCAGAGTGAGCTGTCGGTCTCAGAAGGGCTCAAGGATCACTTCCTTAAAGCTTCTCATCAACACATAGATGAATCCTGAGATGGCACATCTATGGACCAGATTCATTCATTCAGATGAACGACTGAAGCGGGGCAGAGTGAGCTGTCGGTCTCAGAAGGGCTCAAGGATCACTTCCTTAAAGCTTCTCATCAACACATAGATGAATCCTGAGATGGCACATCTATGGACCACCCACAGTCTGTTCAACGATGGTCTTAAAGGGGCCATATGATGCGATTTCAAGTTTTCCTTTCTCTTTGGAGTGTTACAAGCTCTTGGTGCATAAAGAAGATCTGTAAAGTTGCAAAGACTAAAGTCTCAAATCCAAAGAGATATTCTTTATAAAAGTTAAGAGTCAACCACGCCTACCTAAAACGCCTCGTTCTAACACGCCCCCACATATCTATGTCACTATGTGGAAATATTAGCATAATGCCGCCCAAATGTTCACACAAAGAAAGAAGGCGTGGTTTCAGGAACAGCAGTGTTGATGCAGCCATGTCAGGGAACGTAGAAGAGTACAAGGCTGGCTGTGCACAAAGGCTATTTCTAATCTGGCGCTTCTGAATCAGCGACTGTAATTATGTTTTTTTATTAGTTTAAGTATTTGCTATTGACTGTTCAAATGCGGAGTTTTGCCAACATATTCTGTTACACCAAATACACAAAATAATGATCTTTAAAATAGCATCATATGACCCCTTTAAGGCTGTGACACACCAAGCCAACATCAAAGAACCAGCAGCGTTGTATGTGTCTAGGACAAAAAGTTGCGCTTGAACACACAAATAATACAGTCAGTCGCCAAACTAGCACATTATGTACCTGAATGAGTGGAAATAACTCTCCATACCAGCAGGTGTCAGTATTATGTATTCAGCATTAAAAAAAAAAAAAAAAACAGCACTTTCTTACCATTTTGAATATGATTCATGCTGATCACTTGTTCTTCACTTTCATCATTCCTGACAGCCATGTTGTTATGAAAATATTCACATATTGGAACGCTGAGGTAAGATGAAGATAAAAAATCAGAAGAATCTTCTGCTCCCCTTTCTGAATTTGTCGTTTACTCACTTATCCAACTTTCATTTTTCTTCTTCTGCACTGGTTCGCCAAGCTGTACAGCCAATCAGAATGACGTCTCTCACCAATGCTGATTCTATATGCACAACTGGCCAACTAGTGCCGACTGTGCAGAACACACTTAGCTGACAGATGCTCAATGGTCGACTGACAGACTAAATCAACATTTGTAATCCAGCACCCTCCAGATATGCAACAATCTCCCACTGATCAGAGAGAAGTATAATACTGTAATACTTAAGCTTTAAGTAGCATTTTTTTAGTGACTGGTAAGGGAAGATTGCTTACCACAGCTGCAGTTTTCAGGTAATTTGAATAGAGATTGCATCATTTATTTATTAGTCCACATATATTGTGATTGAGATGAAAGTAAGGAGGGTGAAGCCCACTAACTAGGGTTTAGCATCTACAATCTACACTATGCCTTTTGCACTGTTTCCATGTGTGTAGATTTTGTTTTATTTTTTATAATTAATCAGTCTGGATTTAGCCAGCCTTGGGTCACCATCAGGACAGTGGTTCACTAATTGTCATTTTTATCTTCCCGCATTTTGGGATGTCCATCATCTCTTTGAAATCTTTGATCCACAACTCATCTACTGTCACATTGTTCTGACCCAATGTTTACCATAATCTGTATGTGTCATATATTGCCTTAATAGATAGATCTAATTAATAGATTTCAGATGTGGTAGTTACCCAAATTAATAAAAGCATATGTTATTTCAATGTCTATGTTCTTAAAAATGTAAAATCTATGACCAAAATGCTTTGGTTAGCACGACATGTTGTATCAGCCTGAAGGCTGCCCTATAGGTTTTCCATAGGTTTATAGGTGAGAGTTTTTTTTTTTTTTCTGAGATCTGTTGATAGTAGCTTACTACTGAGGGTTGGAACGTAATATATATATATTTTTCTTTAATAGTTTTTGATTTATTCATTTTATTTCAGTTAAAATTAAAGTTAAATTCAGTTTAATTAAAACTGAATTTCTTCCACACACATGTGCCCTTAATATCTGTTTTATTTACATCAACAGATAACAGAAACCTTGGTGAACAACCTTCAAGGACTCCAGTTTTTGGCTGTTTATTTATTTATTTTCTGTGTTACTGCAGTTCATTGCAATTCAAATCGTTCAAATCCAGTATTGAACACTGTTGCTGTAGCCTGATTTCAAAATGGGCTTGAAAAGCTTATTGACTGTTTACATACACACAAATACACTGAAACTGCTTCAATTTCCCAGATAACATTTAAAAAAAGGTGTGCTCATGTGGCATTTTCATTTTCACAGTGTCCATGACTAAAGACTATATTTACATGAGGCATGCAAGTACTGCCTAGGCAGATATTTGAATGAATATAATTACAGGCACATAATCACACTGAAATATGCTAATCTTTTTGGAGAAATGTTCTTAGTGCTTTGAATGGTAAAAGTTTTGCCACTATCGGCCTTATTATTGTAGGACTGCAATATTGAGAATGTGTACAAGAGAGCCAATTTATCAAGTATTTATTAATGAAACAAGAAGAAAATCTAAGGAGTATGATATATGTGGAACTTACTACAGTATATATCATAGTAAAACTTAATGAAAATGTTAACATAAGCATTCCAGGGAAACATAAAGAATGGGTTGGTGATACTGTTTAAAAGTCTTGTCTAGTATAACCTAAAGGTTATTGATTTGTAGGAATGATATGCAAACTGAAAAGTCTGATATCCCTTATCACCTTGGTGTCCTTGAGAAAAGGCACTTTACCAGAGTTCCTCCAAGAAAATGTCCTATCAATTATAAATCTTTTTTTTTTGAGTAAGAAAGCAGCTGCTAAACGACTGAGATAACTGTATCTAGCAGATCTATCTCTGCAGAATGTGTACTTGGGTGTAAATGTGCATTTAGGACATTTAGGACAACTGGACATCTTTATTTATCTGAATGCTTTTATACTTGCATTTGTGTTCTCTACAGAGGAACTTTATCACATTATATCAGTTTAAGGGCTTTATGTATCACACAAATGACACTGAACACAATAAATGTAAAGATTTCGCTGTGGTTGCACTACAGAACTTTGGCCTCTCCATCGCCATCTGTGGTAGAAAGATCAAACTGCATGTGACTTGCAGAGTAGTTCTTTTATGACAGATGTGTTTTGGCACTGCTCTTTTGCATGGACGAATCTGATAGTTTGAGGAATAATGGTTACTGATAAACACCATATCAAAGCAAATCATGCTGCACCAAGATTTGGCAGTTAGAAGATCTTCCAGCAAAGCATACATGAGAAATAATACCTGCTGCTGTGGACCAGATTTTGTTTTCACTCACACTCTGTTTCTCGTTTTCTTTGTTTTGACAGTGGGTGATTCCCAGAAGTCAAAGAGGGTTGTTATTTTGAACTGTCCAAGTTAAAAAATGCTAGTTATATGCTAGCTAGTTGACTATAGTTTGAATTCTATGTAACAACGCTAATTATTTTTGTAACAAGCTACAACCAGTACCCACACACATGATATACCAGCCAGACCTTTTACAAACATGACAATGTAAGCTTGGAATTTCCTGCCAAATCTGACCTGACAGCTTAGAAAATAAAATCATTTCAGTCTTTTAAAGTCATATGGTTGCTTTGTACGAGGAACAGAGTGAAATATAAGATCAAACTGGAATACACTACACAAAGCTTCAAATCTGAACAGATTTTTAAAACTAGGCATCAACTTAGGCAATTTTTTTTTTGAAAGATATATATGTTAGGACAAAACATTCTTAAAGTAATGTTTATGAAACATTCTTATAATTTTATTAATAAAATTTGATATACGCTCACTAGTGCTGGGTGGTATGACCAAAAATTTATATCATGGTATTTTTCAAAATTATACCCGTTTCACGGTACATGACGGTATTTTTTTTTCATGCATGACCAGGTGTTAACCATATTTTCTACTGATTGAGAGAGGAAATACTGCAGTATATTGACTTAGAATGCCCTATTTTACTGTCATGTAAAATACTGTATTCATGAGTGAATATTGTCAAAAAATACCACACTAAATAGTGACTAAACACGACCCCTTTTAATGTTAACCAGGAGTCACTCTCATTTATAATCGCGGCATCGTCTGATAAAATCAACATGCATCTACACTAAAGAGCAGCTATATGTTTTTTGGCTATATTACTTTTTTTGTCTCATGCAGCACACTGCCTGTGTCTGAGTAACAAACTAAAACGCTCACAATGTTGAGAGAAAATCAGAGATCGACATTATCTAAACGTCCTTGATTTTATTTGTACTTGATGCACATTTTCATAATGTTAAGAGAAAACTTTCTTAGAACAACATTTTCCAAAATCCCCTTGTGATGATATTTGTACTTGATAAACATTTTAAGAAACGTTTTTGTAACCTTTATATAACGTTCTAATCACAACAAGATTCTCGGAACGTAAAACAATAAACTTTCAAAAACATATTTTGGGTGAAATCAAAGTTAGTAGAACACTGTAATAAACACTTCTGTAACCTTTAAATAACATTATAATCACGACAAGAAAACTGGACTTTTCAACATTTTAGAAACATTTCAAAACAATGTTTTATAACCTAAATTTGTTAACTGGGCATACTGACTTTGTAAATGGTTACAGAGAAAAAGCATCATACACTAAATGAGTGAGGAAAAACTCTACCATAGTTGTTGCGAACATGCAGAAACAAGCACCATGTTGCTAGAAGACGAATGGCAAATGAAAACAAAATGCATTTTAAAAACTGGCTCAAAATATCAAACGTATTTGATATTCTCTGACTGCACAGATTCATAGTCTGAAGCTAAAAACATTATGTGATTTTCTATGAAATCTGTCAACGCCGACTGATAAAAATCTGCAGACAGGATTTGACTTTAGATTTTGACGCACCCAGACTGGAAATCGGGCCGGAAATTTGCTAGTAATCTCTGCAAAAAGGGTGTATTCCACACTTTATTCACAGAAAAAAAAGAAGGAAAAAAAATCCCACCACTGCAGCTGTTAAAATTTTTATTTTCCATTTGGCATATTAACGTATTCTTATGCGAAATGCATCAATGACATCAAGTCTGGCGCAAAACGTCAAGGTTTTTTTTAGCTGAATGCAAGCGCAAAGGAGGTTTTGAGAGAAAAAAGAGAACATTACAGCAATGACATGGCAGTAGAGCTGTGCCCCTAATGATGTGTTTGGCCTTGAACTCAGTAGAGATGAGGAACAAGAGAAACATTAAATTACTCTCAATCATTGCATTAGTGCTAATCAAGGGGAAGAACACAGCTGCGAATACTAAGGAGAAAAAGGTCAGGATGAAAATGTTCCATGAATTAGGCATGTCAATATCCAGCATTTAAATGAGACTAAACATTATATGCTGGCTTGATAAAGTTAACATACTGTAATAATTCTAAATTTAAGCCACTGCCACCACCTTTAATTCTTTAAGCTAGTGTGGTCTGGCACCAGAAGGCAACACACCACCACAACTTCAATCACAACAGGTAATTTTATTAGAAGAGGGGACTGCAGGACAGGCTAAACACAACCTAGAAAGCCCTAGGGCAGTGTGCTACATAAATTCATTCACTTCATTGGTGACAATCCATAAGATCAAATACACTTCAAACTCATGTAAAACGCGTTTTTTTCATGTAAAAAAAATTATACCTGCCCCCTAAACCCTCCCAGTTTCAGTCTTACCCACCCTCACTGTCACCCTCTAGTTTTACCAGAAACACAACTTTATTAAATGCATCAATTTAAAATGAAAATATAAAACCACTTAACTCGCCCCACGGCGACACTGGATTTAAGGAGCTGGTTCAGTCCGTGGAACACCGCTTGTTGCACACCGTTCTGTAATGGGAAATGAGAGCCGCGTGTCGTAAGTTCAATGCTCACAAGGACTTCTGCACATGACAGTCTCAGCCACAGAAAGAGAAGACAGCAATAGAAGCCTGTTCAGAACGGGCACGATCCATACGCTGGCACGCTCTAACAGCTCAGCAGTTAAATGACACACACAATAAAGAACGACAGCACTCCTAACTCCCCGTCCCTACTTACTCTCACCCCGTCCCCACTATCTATCTATCTTCATCGCCGGCGGCCCTAAACAACCACGAACGACATCCCCTCCCAACAATATCTGAGTACCGCCGTCCTATTTCGGCTTGTAAATCAACCGTCAGCCAGCCCGCATCCATTCTCTTTTGCACAGTCTCTGAATACACAGATCACACCCTGGTGTTCCTTGTTCCCCATTCAGTCTCATTAATCAGTTGTCAGTACGGTGTTCAGTCTCATTAATTAGTTGTCAGTACGATATTCCAAACACCACACACATCACACTATCCCCTCCCAATGCAAGAGACTCGTCCCCGAGTCATACTGAAGCCATCTCATAATCCTGGGTCCACCCAGGAGGACGTCGCTCTCGTACTGGGCGCTGCAACTTTGACTGATGCACCACTGTAGAGCCATTCTGTAGTCCATCCTGATCCTTCTCTTGTATATCAGTGTAGCGTCTGGACCAATCAGACACACCATTTTTCATTTGATTTGACAAATCACTTATTCATTAGATTAACAAATAATCACAGACCCCTCACCCAATAAACATGCTGGGTGCCAGGATGTCTGCAAACGAACAGGCCTCTGATTCCATGGCAACCAATGCTGATATCACTGGTTTTATTGCCCAAAGCAATGTGGGTAGAGAAACTCACTACATTTTCCATAGGAACGACACAATGCACAGTAAAAATGGACTCTTCTCTAATTAATTCATAGGAAAACTTAACTGTCTATCTAGAGAAGAATTATTAAGTTGTTGGGTGTTTTTAGTAACACAGTGAATAACACGCTATGGAGGGCGGGGCACACACATGGCTGGCCTCAGCATGGGAGCTGAACACGCAGCAGCTGTGACCAGACAGTAGCCGTCTCATTCTCCGCGCATATCTGTTTGAAACTCAGCGAATATTTGACACACACACATGAGAGATATATCTATAGAACGAAGTAAGTCATGCCAAAAACAAATATTATGTGACAAAGTAATCAGTATGAAACCAACGCGGTGTCAAGTCTTGGCCGTCTGCCTTTGATATTACAATAGTCCACGTGAGACGCGCGCATGTAAACGCCTACATCACAGCAAACAAAGCAGCGAGACTTTTCCTCAAGTTCATCTCGGCTACTTCATTTCTGGAAGAAGACGCGCTGAGACGAATAAGACAGAAAGAGCTTTGGATTTTCCTCAGAAGAACGCGCTAGCTTGATTTCCAGTGGAGAATATAATTTACACTAGTAAGTCTTTTTTTATTAGCCTACTTGCATTAGTTGTTATTGTGTTACTGTGACATAACTTGTACATATTTTACTAGTTAGACTTTTTCCAAACCATGATTCCTGACTAAATGTATAATCAAGTGAAACATTATGAAGATTCATTCACTGCATCTATGTCTCTTGTTCCTAATACCAGATTGATTACCCTGTTTTAATAATAGCAGTCAGCTAATTTTAAATCCATTTACATGTTATGCCCCCTTTTGTTCCACTTTGGTTTTATGTTCTCTCTGAACCTCAAAAGGAACCAGAGACACTTTTATTTTTGATTTGTTTATTTTCAACATGTGCTCTAATTTTATGACCCTGTTACACAAGTCATCTAGACAAATACTAGGGCACAACTGTAGTCCTGAGCACCAAGTAATAAGCATAATCTGAATAGGAAGGCTCTCCTTTTCCTTTTCCCTCTTCTACGTCACTTCTTCAGAGATTGAGCCTGTTGTGAACCATCAGTAAGTTATGAGTGATAATTTGACAATAAGAACAGTCTTAAGTCATCAATCAGAACTCTGTTCACACCCTTTTCAGCAAACATATGCTGACCCAAACCTATCTTAGCATTCTGTCATCCAAAGTTAAGATAATAACCTAATACTTCAGCTAACCACACCTGGCAAAACCTAGCTGTAAAACCTAGCTCCACACTCTGTTTGATCTTGTATTAGTCTCTAGCCTTTACTCTCAACACGAGTTTGCCAAAATGTTGCAGATGCTCAGTCTAACTGCCCAGATGGCAGACCAAAAGGACTGGCCAGGCATTGTGAGGAACACCCTTCTACCCAGGGCTGCCGACAACCTACTGCACCAGAGCCGAAAGCAACTGGACAACGAGGGAAGAGTACTACTGACTCATCACTCAAGCAAGAGTTATGACTACAAAGAGCTCACCAAGATCATCATCTTACTGGCCAAAAACCTCATGGGTCTGAAACCCAGGAGGTAAATGATCTCAAGCAACAGATCACGGCGATATCCCAAAAGGACCCCAGCAGAATGGAGTTACAGGAGGAAATAAATAACAAAAGGCTCTGACAGCTGCTGAACAACAGCAAGAGCACCTGGAAAAGGTAGCCAGAAAGGACCTGGAAAGTTGATTAAAAGGTTGATAGCACTAAACATCAGCGAAACTCTAAGAATTCACTTTTTTTATAATAGTGCTCTCATTATAACGTTATGTATATGACAGTAGTTATTAATGTTCTGCATTTTTGTTTTGAGCTGCACGCGCTGAGGATGACCAGAATTAAGTATTTGATAGCAGGTTTTTAATCAATGGGATTTAACTCATCATTTATCTCATATAGAATACGCTTCGTTATTTATACAACATAACGGTAATATTACGACTTTTAGGCTATCTGCACAAAATGCTCCGAATGCACATGAACGTGTTTGCGCGGCTCTGAATGAACTCCTTTTGTGAACGCGTTCTTCACGCAACAACGTGCAGAAACACGGCAACTAAACTCTAAAAATTTGTTTTAAATCAAATTTAAAAAATAACAGCGTTTTATTATAATAGTGTTCTCATTATAATGTTATGTATATGACAGTCCCAGTTATAGTTATTAATATTATGCATTGTTGTTTGTCCTGCTCGCGCTGCGCGCTAAAGAGATAATCACCGTACCATGAAGCGCTTTACTGCAGCGCAACTCAACCAAATGCATCTTATACAAGATAAATAATATATACACGATATATATAAACCGGCTGAAATGTTTTGAAATCACTTGTACCCTACCTGATGAAGAACCAGAAGATCAGAGATCAGGCAGAGCTCTACTGGTGCCCCTTAGGGGATTGATTTATCTATAATTATCTATAATATCTACTTAATGTTCTGATGTAGTTATAATTGGTCATTGTTCTGTTTTATAAATCTATTCAATATATCGTACTGTTCAATAGTTTGGGGTCAGAAAGTTTTTTTTTCTTTAAGAAATTACTTGTATTCAGCAAGGGCGCATTAAATTGATAAAAAGCGACAGTAAAAACTTTTACATTGTTGGACAAAAATCCTATTTTAAACAAAATGCTGCTCTTTTAAAAGCTCTATTCAAAGTAACCTGAAAAAATGTATCACTGTTTCCACAAATGACATTTTCGAGACTGCTGATGAAAAGAATTGTTTCTTGAGCACCAAAACAGAATATTTGAATAATTTCTGTTGGATTGTATGACACAGAAGACTGGAGTAATGGCTGCTGAAAATTCAAATTAAACATAATAGTAAAACTTAAAAAAAAAAGTTTAATATTAAAACAGTTATTTAAAATTGTGATATTTCATACTGTTACTGCTTTACCTGTATTTCTGATCAAATAAATGGAGTTTTGGTGAGCATAAGAGACTTCTTTCAAAAACATTTACAGATCTTACCGATCCTAAACTTTTGAGCAGTGTATTTTCTGCATTTTTTACATGGCCGTGAATAAATCAAAGTATTTTAAATTTATGACTCTTAATTTATTACTTCTACTTTCAACATGTGCAATTATTCTGCATGTGCATTAATAGTAATATTGCAGCATTCTGCAGGTACAAAGTTTTGTTATTTGTTAAGGCCGCAAAGGCCCTACACAGGTTTATGTCCACATATCCCTCCAAAGTGTGGGCATACTGTGAGGTCTACTGGGGCCCTAGGTACACATTTTCAGCTGGGACGCTACTTAGGACAAATAGAGGGCAAATTTTGGCCCACGGTATTCCCATTCTTTCCCCATGGTGTCCACACCCAGCCCACAGTGTACCCACACTTCCCCCATTATGCCCACAGCCAGCCCATACTCTCCCCGCTGTGTCCACACCCAGCCCACAGTGTGGACATACCTGTGGGCATGTTATAGGCCCACAATTGGCCCCATTGGGGGCCCACTCTGCTTTGTGTGGGCCAGCCCACACTCAGCCCACACTTTGGGCTGTCCCACTCGGGCCCCACCCGGGCCCCATAGTGCATTTCACGGTGGTATTGGGGCCCACAGCGGGCTGCCCACGCGGGGAAGATTTTTTTGCCTGCAGTGGGCCCACACGGGCCCCAAAGGGGCATGTTTGCTGGGCTAATGTTCACAAATCTGTTTTTATAACAGTAAAAATTATTTTCATGTAATTTTAATATTAAAATTATCATAAAATTGCCTAATATATTCTCTTTAATTTATATGCATACATATGCCTTATTTTTCAATGAAAAACCACGATTGTCCCGTATTTTCCTTTTGTGAAGTTGGGAACCCTAATAGTAGGCTAACCATGTATTTTTTTAATTGTAGTTAAACCATGGTTAATCTTCGTAAGGGTGATTAAAAATATGGACCCCGCTGGTATTTATACAGGTTTATCCTGATCTTCTTACAGGCACTGTATTAATCGGCACAAAAACCTACCGAATAAACAGTCATTCTTACATGTAAAATTGTAACGTCTGTTTATCTGAGGAATATTAACTTCATCTGCGACAAGGTGCGCGAGCGTCGCTACGGGAAGCAGGACGTGTCGTTTTCAGCTCTCGCCGATCGGTTAAAGCCGATGGAACCCAGAATCGAATCTGAAGCTCCGGACAGAAACGTAAACAAACGTAACGAGGCGCGTAGGCCACGGGAGCTAAGAATCGGCTGATAGTGAGACGCAGAAGCATAATATCTCCATCAGCACGGATAAAACAACGATTAACATAGATATTTCATGGATGACGTAGTGTCACTCTTTACAAGTCCGAAATTATTTAAACCAATCGCGGTCTACCTGTGACTGCATTTTCATTCAAGTTCACTTTTTCATGTCATTGCCTTGACAAACTCATCACGGAGTTTTAGATTTAGCAATGCCATTAAAAACATCGCTCCACCCTTGTGATTTTGGATAATGACCTATGTTTCTTCGACAGGATTTGTTAGTTATTAATGTTGAAGTCATTTCGTGCCTTTCCGAATAAGGTATTGATAGACTGCGACTCTTTTAGATAAAATCAGCCTCACGAATACTCTTCTAGCCTTAAGAATGCAGTTTCCCTTGAATGTTTTAACCGCGATGTGCTCGTGAGAATGAGAGAGGACAGCAGACCTGTACGTGTCTTTCATCATTAATGAGCTTCATTCGCGTTTTCATTAGATGGCAGCAAAGCACCAGAGAAACATCAGAAGCTCTGCAGCATCCGCATCCGAACACAAGCGCGAGCTGCTGCTGTCATTACCGAGCCGAGCCGAGCCATAACACACACACACACACACACACACACACGCGGGGACGGCCAGAGCTGCATTCATCGGAACCAGACGACATGAGCTGCTTTTGGATACACTCGATCCTCATCCCGGGATTCTTCGTACTCTTCGGATTTGAAGGTAAGACATCTGATGGTCTTTATTTCTGCATGCGCTCGTGAGGCGTGTGTTCATGGCGGTATAAACAGAGGACGTGCCATAGATAACTTCAGTCCTCCTCACTGTGATGTTTCAGAGCAGATCGCTCTCGATTCCTGAATGCTGATAGCCTGATGTTCATATCATGTTTCCCCGAACGCGTCTTAGATTATTGGGTTTGTTTCTACTTTCTTCTGTCTCCGGATTGCCCGCCGTGCTGGAGTTTGTTCAGTGAGTGTGATTCAGACGTGAATTAGCTGATTATTTCGTGCATTGATCTGAATGTAGAAGCACGATCAGAAACAGCGCATCTAGTGTCGTGATGATGAAGATGATGATGATGATGAGCGAACGGGATTTTCTCTGATTGTTGTCGGAGGCCAGTGCTTCACAGACTGATGCAGAACTACACCTGCATGTGTCCTTGCAGGACCTTTGAACCTCCAGTACACTGAAGCTTTCAAACAGGTGCTGCTGTCAGTATGTGGTTCAGAGCAGCTTTCATTGGCTCAGCTGGAGGAATGATGTTGAGATGGTGTCTGCACACAAGAGGCCATTGAACTGACACAAGGAAAAGGTGTAGTTTGTAGCTTATGTGTATTATGGAGCCAGAGCAATAACGTCTTTCCATCTAATGTTATTGATGAGGCTGCTTATTTCCATTAGTGCTATTGATTTGCTCTCAGGATAAAGAGGGTGCTCATTAGGATGCACAGTAACTCTGGAACCCACGGACACTCAATTATCTCTCATTTAAATCACAGCAAGGCTTTACAATGCCATTACGAGAATGTTTTTTCCTTCCATGAAGTTACCATTACGGACATGTACACAAGCAGTAAAAGCAGCTGAAACTAACACTAACAATGTTTCTTTGATTATGAAGAATGAAGTGATCACTAGTTAGATGGTGTTGTATGACGTGTGTAGAATGGCGCATGTCACGATTCTCACATTCTGCTTCTGCGTCCGCTCCTGTTGTTGTCTGATAGTATTACGATAGTATCCATGCGATTGCATGTTGATGTAACGAAGGTGCTGGCCTTGTATGTTTCTCAATTTATGAGCTAACTGTAGTGAAATGGGAAGAGTGACAAATTAAACCAGCGCTTTGGCTGTCTCTACCTGTGTGTGAGGATGAGCTGCCAATAGGGGTCTCTGTTGCATCAGGTCAATATGGGGCTTCATCAGAAGTCATTCACTCATTATTTACACAGACTGTAGGCTTCTCCAGGAGATGATCCTTTAGCAGCCACAGGAAAGTACATGTGTTCATGAGTTATGTGGAAGAATATTCTTGCCACTAAGGTATGTGATCTCATTGTGATGCATGATAGAAAATCATGCAGAGGTTCTATACCTAAATGTTAAAGGCAGGGTAAGCGATTTCTGGTAGCCAATGTTGATATTTGAAATCACCAAAACAAACACGCCCCTACCCCAAAAGGGTCTTGCCCCTATTTTGATAGCTCCGCCCCACATATACGTACGCAACCCAGGCAACGATTAGTTCTGTGAAACAAAGCAAAACCAATGTTACACCGTGTCTACATCGGACGTGAGCGGCGCAGCGCAAAAATCCCCGACAGAAAACTGCGAGGCAGTGTACCAGTGTAGGCAGACTTTAGCTGTTGTAGACACGGTGTTACTCACTTATTGAGAAGAAACAAAGCAACCTCGGCGTCCGATCGCAGGCCTTCCGCTCCTTGAGTTCTCTCCAGCTCTGGAAAGCTGATCCGATATTTACACGGGTCCAACTTCTTGCCTTATCGTTCCGCAGATGTTTTCCTCTTTTGTTTTTTTATCCGCCATCTCTATCTTTCTGTCGCTCGGCTCGGCTAATGTCCGTCCCATGCACTGAAAGCTCTCTCCTCCACATCACGAGTAGACACGCCCCTTATTGCTGATTGGCTACAAGTTTGTTTTGCTATTCGGCCCGAATCAGTTTTCTAAAGTGTTTTTGAAAAATTACATACCCTACCTTTAATAATGTATCGCTCAGGTTGTTTAAACAGATACACAAAATGCATTTGTTTAACTGTAATACTTGTACCGTGTGTTGGAGAAGTAGTAGCTCCCTTTAGTTATTTGCTACCCACTGAGTCTGTAGATAAAAGGGACGCCGTGTGAAACATGTACCCATCAAAACCACATTCTGGCTGATTCTACTCTTTCGGTACTCAACAGTACATCACTGCATCGTTGGCAATCCTCAGAAGAAAATGAAAAAAGAAAAGGTTTCATATTGTAATGTTGATGTGACCGTATCTTACTAATCTCCACAATTCTTTGTTTTTGTAGAACACTTATCAGAAATCATAGCAAAGCATTCACAATATTTACGTTAACGTTCACTCACGGACTGATTTGGTCCTGTGACTCCATTTGCATGCTGTTTGGAGCATAGACTATTGCTGTAGTCATTATCCATTCTGGTCAGGCAGCGTTTGTGTTTGATGGGTGCTGAAGAGAACAGGGAAGGAAATGAATTCTGCTCTGGGAGCGACTGATTCCATTTGGCCCTCCGTTTATTGACATCTGCAAGGTGTATACATTTCTGGCTACAAAGAACAATGACTTCAAGATGTAATGGCAGACATGAACAGACAGCAGTGTGGTTTGAAATGAATCTCTGACAGCTGATGATCATTCAGTGATGCTCCTGTGTTCGTCAGTTAACACCAATAAATCATTTTAATTGTAACTATTGTAAACAGGATACTAGAGTTTGGTGTTCAGATGACTTTGGACCAGACTTTGAGACTGGTCTATGAGCGTGTCCATGAATGATTTTAGCTGGGAAAGACACTCTGTAGGTTAGTCTAACTTGAGCAGGAACTTATCTTGTTAACCCTTCCGCCTCGGTCTTGTTAAGGCCGTCTCTGGGGATCGCTGGCCCAGGACAGCAGCAGGTCTCGGCACAGACATGAAGGTCACCGTGTGGTTGGCTGTGAAGAACAGAAAGCTCCTGACATTCAGATATCACACGGCGTCAGAGGAAGAGCAGGCCCAGGGCGGCAGACGCAGTTGTCATGGCAACCTGTTAAAATACACAGCAGTGAGGCTCTCCGTTTATTGACATCTGCAAGGTGCTTCAGCGACCACAGAGGTTAGAAAGCCCACTCAAACCAGGATCGTTAGTCATATACAGAAGGAAGCAATGCTGTGGTCAGTCCCCAGGAATGCTGCTGTTTTACTAGTATTCATTGGTAATGTCCACACTGAACTGTGAGTTTATTTGAGGATAAGAAATTAAGCAGTTGGGTAGAACTCAAACATATTGAGCAGTTTTGGACTGATGGAGTGTTGTTGTGTTTTCTTGGTTCTTTTGAATGATTCTGAGATATCGAAGAAACTACAAAACCAAGCACTAGCCGAACCCTTTCATGCTGTAGTACTCTTCTTCTAAATAGCATGCGGTGATTGAATATTTTTACATTTAGGTAATTGTGATTATTTTTCTGATGAATTGTCTTGTCAGATATAGTTAGTGTTCAATCTAGTATGTTGAATCGGGAGGTGTTCAAACACTGAATGCTGAATCGTGTGCTGTTACGTGCCGCTTCGTTTCTGCTGTGTTTATTTGGAGGCAGGAGCTCAGCTGACAGCACGTACTGATTTCTGTCAGGAAAAGCAGAATTAATTGACGTCGATGTGATGATTTGCAGATGATTGACATGGATTCCTGCTTGCTGTCTGGATTCCTCCAGTGTGTCACAGACTGACATTTATGAATTTTTAGGTTAGCATTAATACTTGCAGTCCATATAATGGTGTTTTGTCTGTAGTATGGAGCGGGGCCTGGTGCGAGGATCCCTCGCTTGCCTCAGGTCTGGTGTGATGTAGACGGGTCTGGTGATGCTCACCTCACGAATCATGTGTTGACAGGCACATTTATCAGCTCTCTGATTAAAACAGATGAATGAGATTAAATCAAAGATTAAATAGATTATGTTAGTTGACAGAAGGAGAGATCACTTGATCTTTTTAACACAAAAGTGATTAGAATAAATGGTAGTTAAATTTCAAACTCTGAATAAATAACGTCCAGTGCTGTCCATGGAGCTTGAGTATGTTTTTTGTGTACACATTTTTCTTT
>NW_015536480.1:1153290-1157448 GCF_001515605.1 Sinocyclocheilus anshuiensis
TCATGGCAACCTGTTAAAATACACAGCAGTGAGGCTCTTAAGCTCCAAATTATCCACATGTAAATGCAAACATTTGGGGGTCAAATGATGTGGTCTTCACACCTATCGCAAGTCTTGGAAAAACAAAACTAACTGCTTTACTGTCAAATCACCTTTATTTCTGTAGTGCTTTATACAATACTGATTGTGTCAAAGCAGCTTTACAGTGTCAAACAGGAATAGAGTTTGTCAATATTGCAAGAAAACAATAACAATAGAGTTATTTTTCAGCTAAAGTCAGTTCATTGATTCAGTGACCTCATCACCCAGTTCAGCTCTCTTCCAATAGTTCCAATAGTTTCTTAATTATTACTTTAATATCAGGGTATGAAGGTCTGGCCTCAGTTGTTTAAACAGTTAGGCAAGATACACACACACACACACACACACACTCTCACACACACACTCTGAAAAAGTTATTTTATTAAATTGTATTTGTTCTATTTTTAATAACAAAAAGAGCTATGTTATAGTATACATTGTTATTGTGAAAAAATGCCTTATATCGTGAAATAGGGCTGTCAACAGTATAAGATTCATGATAACGCTATAATTATTATATATAATTTAGGAAATTAATAAAAACTTAAAAAATGCTACCAGGCAAGTTCATCTTAGTTTGTTTTGTGTATTTGTGGTTAAATTAAGGATGTCTATAATACGTGGAGATCTATGTCTGTTAAGGTTCTCATCTCAGTGGCAGCTGCTTGGCTGGAGCTCCTGATCCCTGAACATCTGAGCCAATCAGCTGAGCTGTAAACGTCATGTGACTGTTATTCCCGTCACCTGTCAGGGCTACAGAATAACATTTGAGAGGGGGGGGGTATTAAACATAAAGACAATTGAATCATAAAATTACTATTGTAAGTTATTAGTAAGTGGTAAGTAGTAAGTGTAAGTTATTAGTAATATTATTAAGTGCAGTTATTAATAAAATTACAAATTTTTCTTGGTTATACACATTTGACAGTAAAGCACCGAGTTTAAATTGGGAAGCACACAAAATGTATTAACAACAGTAACGTGCAAAATCTAAGTTTTATATGGAACTTTTTTCTACTCTTATTAAATGTACCATTATTCTTCTATATTATTATACAGATCTGAACGACAACTTTAGTGATCATAAAAGGAGCGCTCTTTACTTGCTTTATGTGATTCTCGAAAGTCAAAGTGCTTGAATTTCTCTCTCAAAAGGTTGTACAAACCCTGAAATGAATAATGTAATAACACTTGACTATTTCTGCACAACACCGTGGTTATAGTTAGCATTAATACTTCTGGTTTTCTGTGTCAGCGCTGTTTGATCTGTTTATAACAGATTTCTGAGCAGAATTCGAAGGCTTCTTTCTGGATCTCGCAGCGCTGTACAGTAACCACAGTAAAGCTGTTCTGAGCTCGGATCAGTGCGAGTGCTCACAGAATGTAGTCGCGCCGGCAGAACAATAGTGTCAGTCTGGAGCCCTGCATGTACACAGCTGTAAGAGCCTGACAGTGATTTAGATGGTGAGCACAGACAGCTGACGGTATCGCTGACGAGAGATCAGCTGTGTTAGATGCTAAGGGTCCATCTGCTGTGACAGGAGACATCCATATGGTGGAGTTTCCAGATGCTCTTCACACCTGAGCATGAAGATTAAGCGTGAGGTTCTGATGTCGCGTGGCTCATGCTGCTGACTGTGAACTTCAGTTATTCTTCTGGAAACACTGTTGACTGACTCAAATTAATCTGTCAATCAGCTTTTAGAAGCAGCTTAATGAATCATCCAAACGAACCGATTTGTGTGTTCATTCAAGTGTGCAGCGTGGAGAACACATTGAGTTTGTTGATTCTTATCTGAGCAGAATGAATGTATGTAGATCTTAAATGCTTTCAAGAGAACAAACTTATATATTACAGTCTTTCATTTCCCATACTTTCTCTCTCTCTTACACACACACACACACACACTCACACTCACACACACACTCACTCATGTCAGTGATTATTCCTGAAACACACAGTAATGTTGGTGCTGCAGGTGTTTTTTGTCTCCACAGACAGAAGCCCAGAATAAAATGCCTGTCCTCTTTCTCTGTCACTCTCATACGGACATAAACCGGTAAATGTAGAATTAAAAGTCTGAAGGAAAATCAATAAATAGATTCACTTATTAGCACTTTTGGCAAAGAAAACGGCTTTGGCAAAACTGTTGGAAAGTAGGTGTAAATATTCATGAAGTGAACCTTCGAGGATGAATATTCATGACTGGGCTGTTTGGCTGATTTTGATTATTGATTTAGATGAGACGTCTCAATATGAATGAAATTCTTATAGTGCAGTAGTCTAATGCAGTAGATACAAACACAACCCAGAGGTGTGTGTGTGAGTGTGTGTGTGTGTGTGTGTGAGTATGTGTGTGTGAGAGAGGGGGAGAGAGAGAGAGAGTTTGTATGTGTGTTTGTGAGTGAGTGTCTTTGGGTGTGTATCTGTCTGACAACAATGGCTGATCTGTGTGGATGTGAAGGATGATGGCACTGCAGAGGACATTTGTGTGGTGTTTCTCACTAAGTGTATCATTGCTTTTGTCATGGAAAGTGATACTCAGTCAGTTGACATAAATGAGGTGAATTTGGTGTTTTTTTACCTTGGTATAACTCCATGTCCTCCATATCTCCTCGCCTGAGTCTCGGCAGGGTTTGTGTACCAATTTAAATCTAATTTGCGTGATCTGATGTGAGCATTAGTGAATAATTTATGTGATGTTGAGCTACTGAAGCACATCGACAAACCAAAGCACTTGTGTGGTCATAGCAGGAGGACTTGGGCTCTGAATGTGATTTCATTTGGACTGGAGAGATTGTTATGAGCTTGTAGCCCACTCAGTATGATTATGCAGAAATGTTTTTTTATTGAAAAAAAAACATGAATGTTAATATGAGTGATTCTGAATGCAATGTAATTACAATTTTGAATGTACCTATATATTCAGTGGTTCTAAAACTCTGACCAAGTAGATTTGATAAATGTCATGAGCAGTTTTGGGAGTAATGCATTACAAAATAATAATATTACAGTAGTATATTACTTTTTGCTGTAACACAGTAATATAACGCATTACTAATAAAATTTGGGTAATATTATTACTCGTTACAATCTCAGTAACGCAAGTTACAACAACATATTTTAACTCTAAATTAAGTGGTGAATTTACCAACACCGCAAAACAGCACCAGAGAAAATAGTTAGTCTATCTTCTGTTGCTGTAATTAGATGGTTGAGATGACTGCAGAGACGGATTCTACATTTGTGAGGTTCTCCACAACATGGAGAAATAGCAGGAGTAAAACCTGGAAACACTGGACTGGTGCCACTAACACTGAGCTGTCGGAGAAGAGGAAAGGGCGGCGGACGAGCGCAGACAAGCAACAAAAATTAAGTTTAACTAAAAATAACTAAATCTGTTTTTATTAAATCATAGTCTATATATAAAATGAATGAATAGGCAATGCGAAATATTTGACTTAAATAGCCTAATTAACAGATTAACAAAACGAAAGGAAGACTGAGAGATATGCTGCTGAGTTTGGTTCATATGCTATTTGTGTGGTGTGGCGCACTACGAAAGTCCACGGAAAGGAAACCGAGATGACAGAAATAAAGTTAAACACATCGCAGTTTCGAATGATCATTCATTATCAGAATAAAATGTAGTCAACCAAACATATAGATACACTGTTTCATTTAAATAGTGCGTACTGCGTAGTACAATCCGTGCCGTTTTAAGCTCATTAAGTAAGCCTGGTTTACGTAATAAATAATAGTTTAGCATTCAAATACATTGCAAATATGGACACATTTAATTGGATTAATGCTGAATGAGAGAGGTAGGCTGCGCGAGAACGCCGTTTGCTTTCAGTTTCGCATTGAATTAGCCTAATTCGTTTTGGCTTGTTTAGCAACTTATATTTTTCATTCTTGTTTTCTTCTGAAACCGTTCAAAATAGCCTATAGGCTAGGTATTGTGTTTATTGTTTGTACATTATAACATTGCGCTTTATTTACCGCAGGGCTCTATGCTTACTTTTCTTTTTAGGAGCACTTGTGCTCCTAACTTAAAAAATTTAGGAGCACGTTCA
>NW_015536480.1:1157520-1165001 GCF_001515605.1 Sinocyclocheilus anshuiensis
AAAAAATTATATTTTATAAGCTTTTTTAAAAATTGTAATTAAAACGAAAGAATAAGAACAAGTAGAATAAGAAATACGTTACCAATCAAATGAAATCAGTATTAACAAAATTAATTTGTAGAGGTGGCACAGGAGAACACAAAAGTTTAAATGATTTAAATAACTGAAAAGATACTTTTAAAATGAAACAAACTGCCAGCAGGTGGCGGTAAGTCACTGATTTTTATAACTGAATCATTAATTCAATTGATTCATTCGAACGGCTGATTCATTCAGGAATGAATCAAGTGACTGTCTTAATGAATGGGTAATCATGAATCACTGACTCACTAGATTCATTTAAAAAAAAAAGTTTATTCATAAACGAGACACCGCCGTGTTTGAATGGAGATGCGCAGTGGCTGAGCTGTGGCTTTGTTTTAAACTATTTTCAACGACGAAATAGGGCAAAATCAGACAATAGTGTTATAGTCAGACAATGTAAGTCACTTAATATTAACTTCTTGTTTATTGAATTGTATTGTATTAAATCAGTATCACGTTTACAAACACTCATCTGGCACTCATCTTAGTTCATCTCTATCTCACATCTATAATCAACGAAGCTCTACACTGCGCAATGAATCTCTCACTTTGCTTATGAAAGGATTCGTGAGATATGTCTGTGATACATTACTCAACGCTGTAGAAACATTTGAAGCTCCCCTGAGCGCAATCACAAGTATGATGATGATCGGGTCAGTCGCACTGGTGCTCCTAAAAAAATGTTTATAGACGCACGCAGTAGTTTTCAGTCGCACTGTAGAGCCCTGTACCAGTGTTAATTATGAATGTAATAATGCGGTTTGTGCTTATCTGTGTTTAACCTAAACTACGACATTAATGTAGACCTACATACTGGTATCTAAATATGATTTTATAATTTTATGCTATAGACCTACCACATTACCCTCCACTGGATTGAATCCCAAAATTACCAAAGAATCTGGAAATCTGTTTCTGTTCAATGGATGGACAGCCAATGAAGCACTCCATCATGTACATTAGAGTTTGAGAATTAGACCACAGCTTGTAAAACTGCAAACCGCCTGGAGAAACTCCACTCAAAAATAAAAAATTAGAATTAGACTTTTTATGGTAATTATATCACGCTTCAAATGCTGTCAGTTGATACAGGAACATTGCTTGAAGCTACAGTTGCTTATTTGATGTATTGGTTGTGGACTTGCTGTGTTGTTTTCTTGTTCTCCTTCTGAAGACGTGGATTCTCAGCTACTTGCCCTGGTGACTCTTCATAGGAGCTTTTGGTAAGAAAGTGTAGAGTGTGTGAGATGAGCGACGTCCCTCACAGATGTAATAATGCTGGAGAGCAGCAGGATCAGCTCTCGGTGCAGTTGGACTCATAAATAGACTTGATAAGCACTGAGCTCATTTATATGCTAATTCTCTAAAGCAACATGTCATGCATTAGCTGCTCTCCACTCCAGTGGACATGAGAATCCAGCGTCATTGTGCCGTCTGAACTCATCAGAGAGGAGCAGAGGAGCCTGTAGATCAGAGACTCACTGCAGATCAGTCCAGAGATGAGCAGCTTCAACACACACATGCGCTCAACATCAGTGATTAAAGATTTGCGCTAGGAAGGAAAGGTTACAGAAAACTCTATCTTGTTGCAAAATCTAAACTGTTATCGCACAGATCTAATCTGCTAAATGGCATTATAAGGCAGTAAGACATAAATATTAACATCATGATTTTCTGTAAAGCTGCTTTGAAACAATGTATATTGTGAAAAGCGCTATACAAATGAATTTGAGTTGACTATATTTGAAAGCTGCAAGGGTTATTACATGAACATAAGAAATTATGCCTTCAATCAGGTACCAGGTTCATGTCCCTCCTTCACTCAGACCTCGACTAAATTATTGATTACTTGATTAGGCCTGCTTAATTACTGTTAACAAAACCTATTCTGTCATTTACTGCATTTAACAGGCAATTCCACATGCTGTCCATTATAAGCCTGGCTCAAAAGAGGTGTCATTTTAAGCATTTTTGTGTATATCGTGTATATGCTTCTCTCTCTCTGATATTTTCCTGAATTATTACTGTTAAATAAAGAATAACATAGCATATATGTGACCCTGGAGTACAAAAGCAGTCTTAAGTCGCTGGGGTATATTTGTAGCAATAGCCAACAATACATTGTATGGGTCAAAATTATCAATTTTTCTTTTATGCCAAAACTCATTAGGATATTAAGTTAAGATCATATTCCATGAAGATATTTTGTCAATTTCCTACTGTAAATATATCAAAACTTAATTTTTGATTAGTAATATGCATTGCTAAGAACTTCATTTGAACAACTTTAAAGATGATTTTCTCAATATTTAGATTTTTTTGCACCCTCAGATTCCAGATTTTCAAATAGTTGTATCTCAGCCAAATAGTCTCCTATCCTAACGAACCTTACATCAATGGAAAGCTTATTTATTCAGATGATGTATAAATCTCAATTTCGAGAAATTGACCCTTATGACTGGTTTTGTGGTCCTGGGTCACATATGTGAGCTAGGTTAGCTCTTAAGGTCAAAGTGTTGATGAATTGTCATTGTTAGTTACTGAAAATGTTAATGTTGACTGTATGAAGAGGAATTGTTGGGATCTGTGTGAGTGTTGCTGAGCTTGATCTGTGTTATCAGAGGGACTGTTCGAGAGAGGCTGCAGTCAGAGGTTCTCCATGTGATCCCTGAGGACCTGCCTCCTGCCGCTGCCAGAATCAAATTCAAAGCTTTGGTTCCCGCCAGCTGCGATCAATGAACCAGTGCCAACTTGTCCTTCCTTCACAACATAGTCACTCTCCAAAACCCTCACCCTCTCCGCTGGTGGAACGAGACGTCTGATCTGCTGATCATCATGACTCAAAATCCCTTAAAAACTCAAATTCCTCTTCTTTGCATTTAATCTCTGCTCTAACTTGTTTCGTAGTCTACCTTTCAAATAAACCTGGCATTGTACATTATGAATATTGTTTGGCTTTGTAACAAATTGCTTATGCTCCTCTATTGTAAGACGGTTTGGATAAAAGTGTCTGCTAAAGAAATGAATGTAAATGTCAACCTGCCCAACACCTCTCTTATTTTCCTTTTGGTTGCTTCTCAGAGAAGTGACGTATAAGTCTTCAGGTGTATCGAGCGGTGCGTTTCTTTCAGTTAAGCTGTCATCTCTTTAAACGTCTATTGGCAAGTTTTCATAGTTTCTCTTAAGCAAGTTGTTGCACATGGCTCATGAGTTTAAGAAGAAGCCCAGTGCCGTAAATAATAGTGAGCGGCTGACTCCTGAGAGGCAGCAAAAATTGGTGTAATATCAGGTAAACCAGGTAATATAAAGACTAGGGCTGTGTATCACCAGCAATGCCATGATGCGATACGTATCACGATACAGAGGCTACGATACGATACATATCACGATGCATGACTGCACTGAATTTCACCTCAGCAGAATTTAGTAAAACAGCTGTTTAACTTGGCAGAGCAGGCAGCTGACCTCTGCATTATGAAGGGCCTCCATAACTGTACCACAGTACAGTATAGGTAATGGCATATGTTTCATATTTACGGGTTGCCAGGTTGACAAAGATAAGTAACACATTTAGCGAATATCTCCGTATTGCGCAAGTGTAACGCTCTGTTTCGGGGGTTACGTCTCTTCATATCAGGCAACCCCGGTTGTGTTACTCTGCGGCCAGATTAAACCTTGTTGTAGCCTATATATTATGCGCTATTCATTATTTTTTAGAAACCTCACACTTTTCTACTCAATTTTAAACGTTGTTCTTGTATTCAAATTAAGCGAGGTCCACTGCTGCACAAGTGCCACAATATCGATACAGGGCCAACTGTATTGATACTCGTATCGTCAAATCTCTGTGACGATACATCGTCGTATCTATGTATCGAACACAGCACTAGTTGGAACTTAGAGAAGAAAAAAATAAGTCAATAGTCATAAGAATTTTGTAGTAAAACTGTCCTGAAATGTAATGTAAATAATACAAAAAATACAAGTAAAAAATAGGTATTGTCCTAAAATTGGCCTCGTTTTATTTATGCAGAAGTTATTTTTTATCTTTTTCCTCTGATTTTTAGGTGAAATGTGACCCACACTTTGTCTGTGTGGCATTCACTCTTCTTTTTTTCTTTTTATTTTAATTACTGTTTTGTCAAATACAATTGAAAACACATGCATAAATAACATCTTTTGGAGCTCAACTCATCCAAGTTCCCCAACACTACATACGACCCAAAACGTTTCTGTGTGGCAAGTGTAAATTCACATCCACAATATGGATGCGTTTCAGCATCAGTGCCCCAGATCGACTGTTCCTCCATAACAATATGGCCGCACAGATGCTAGTGTGGCTTCTTGTGGATCTCTTACTGTTTTCAAGGACTCACTCAATTTGTAATGCCCATCCATGAGTGCGAATATCAGCCTCGCAATCTGACAAAGCCTTTCTGGACGATACATCGTCGTATCGATGTATCGAACACAGCACTAATAAACACCAGTGAAAGACTAGCTATGTATTTTGTCTTTTGTCCTACAGGATTCTAAGAATTCTGCTATTCCTGCAGGCCGTTTCAAACCGATAAACCTCCATCCATTCAGGTCAGATATCTAACTGGACATCACTAGTTGAACACTGTCATGCTGCACACCTGTTGTGATGTTACCAGCGTGAGCAATGCTGTAGACAGATGCTGTTCTCTTTTATTATTGTGATGCTCCTGCTCTTTCAGTTCAGATGGCTGCTCACAGCTCTGTTTGGCCATCGGGCCGCTGCTAAATAGAATTGCATTGTCTTTTAGGCAGCTCTTGAGAGCGAGTTATCAAACCAGCACGGTTGCTGTGAGACGAGAAGCTCCATTGAAATGAAGGCTTGTGTACAGTCCCTGTTTGTGAGTGCTTCGTGTACCTCGGGTCACTCGAGGAGCTGCTGGAGTGAGTGTGGAGAGAACGGCAGCTTTAGACGATCCCCACAGGCTAAAGAAGGGTCTGTATCTGCTGAATCTCTCCCTCTTTCTCTGTTCGCTGTCTCAGTGAGCAGATACTGGTTTGAATCACATTGATGAAGGTAAGAGCTGCTGTCTCAACACAGGGATGTGTCTAGCTATGTGTGTATATTTAATTTCTGCTGAGAATGATCAGATCAACGGAGGACACATGCTGCAGACTCAAGGGAATTCGTCAGACTCTATTTACTGGACTGGATGTTTTCCAGAGCAGTGTCTTAAACTATAAGAACTCTAGAAATTGCCATACTGGATTTGCAGGACGTTGAGGACATATACTGTATATACAGAAAGACTGGATCTACCCGCAGACACTGATGCTGTTGATTGCTGATGAACTCTGAGCAGCTGTCTTATTGCTAATCCATGATTAGACAGATCCAGTCCTGAAATTTAAGGCTAATATATACTGTATTTTATACAATACGTTTCATAATATTTATTTAATGCATTTATTTTAATAATTGATTTTTATTTTAACAATGATTTCCCAGAATGCCATCACCTCTGTTAAATTACTTTTGAATTTCAAGACTGAAATTGCTTCTTACTGTTATAGCTGTGAGACAGAACAACGAACACACTGAATTCATATCAACCTCACTGATTTCATTAGAAGATTTGAACAATCGGAGACTATTGCATTCATTCCTAGTGGATGTGATATTATGTAAATATTATTAACTGAAATTAATGCACATGTTTGTTAAATAAATGTTAGGGGTGCTCCGATCAGGATTTTTGAAGCTGATCACTGATCGCCGATCACAGAAAGCAGTATCTGCCGATACCGATCTTTTTAAAGCCTTCTTTTTATCATTTATAACTGTATATTACTGATACTCCAATCAGGATTTTTAGACATTTATTCAGGGCCTGAATTTCATTTTTGAAAATGTGGTGAATTCTCCTCTTGGGTGTCTCTTGTGAGAGAAGCAGCTTTCACACAGCAGTCCGCTACTGATCCGTGCTGTTTACCACAAACTCAACATTTATCCATTAGTTTGATTTCAAATCCAAACATTGTCACTGAAAATGCTTTTTCAGCATTGCAATTCTTTTTTTTACACAGTACAGTAATACAGTCTTTCACAGACATGTTTAAACACAATAAATATAAGCAACACATTATTCAATGTTTTTTACTTTTGCATTTACTTCTAGATTTAGACTCAGAAAGACAGACACAGAGACAGACAGACAGAGAGTCAGACAGACAAGACAGAGAGACAGACAGAGAGTCAGACAGTGAGACAGACAGACAGAGAGTCAGACAGTGAGACAGACAGACAGACAGAGAGAGACAGCGTGAGACAGACAGACAGACAGAGAGTCAGACAGTGAGACAGACAGTGAGACAGACAGTGAGACAGAGAGTCAGACAGTGAGACAGAGAGTCAGACAGAGAGTCAGACAGTGAGACAGACAAACAGAGAGTCAGACAGACAGTGTCAGACAGACAGAGAGACAGACAGTCAGACAGTGAGACAGACAGACAGAGAGTCAGACAGTGAGACAGACAGTGAGACAGGCAGAGAGTCAGACAGTGAGACAGAGAAACAGAGAGTCAGACAGTGAGAGAGACAGACAGACAGAGAGAGACAGACAGTGAGTCAGACAGACAGAGAGAGAGACAGACAGACAGACAGACAGACAGAGAGAGAGACAGAGACCACAGAGACAGACAGACAGAAAGTCAGACAGAGTTTCAGACAGTGAGACAGACAGTGAACAGAGAGTCAGACAGACAGAGTGTCAGACAGTGAGACAGACAGAGAGAGAGAGACAGACAGTGAGACAGACAGAGTCAGACAGACAGACAGACAGAGAGTCAGACAGTGAGACAGACAGAGAGAGAGAGACAGACAGTGAGACAGACAGAGTCAGACAGACAGACAGACAGAGAGTCAGACAGTGAGACAGACAGAGAGAGAGAGACAGACAGTGAGACAGACAGAGTCAGACAGACAGACAGACAGAGAGTCAGACAGTGAGACAGACAGAGAGAGAGAGACAGACAGTGAGACAGACAGAGTCAGACAGACAGACAGACAGAGAGTCAGACAGTGAGACAGACAAACAGAGAGTCAGACAGACAGAGTGTCAGACAGTGAGACAGACAGAGAGAGAGAGACAGACAGTGAGACAGAGAGACAGACAGACAGAGTGTCAGACAGTGAGACAGACAAACAGAGAGTCAGACAGACAGAGTGTCAGACAGTGAGACAGACAGACAGACAGACAGTGAGTCAGACAGAGAGTCAGACAGTGAGACAGACAAACAGAGAGACAGACAGACAGACAGTGAGACAGACAGAGAGTCAGACAGACAGACAGACAGTGAGACAGACAGAGAGACAGACAGACAGACAGACAGACAGACAGACAAAGTCAGAAAGACAA
>NW_015536480.1:1165271-1169289 GCF_001515605.1 Sinocyclocheilus anshuiensis
AGACAGACAGACAGAGAGAGACAGACAGTGAGTCAGACAGACAGACAGACAGAGAGAGAGACAGACAGACAGACAGAGTCAGACAGACAGACAGACAGACAGTGAAACAGACAGACAGAGAGTCAGACAGTGAGACAGACAGGCAGAGAGTCAGACAGTGAGACAGACAAACAGAGAGTCAGACAGACAGAGTGTCAGACAGTGAGACAGACAGACAGACAGAGAGAGACAGACAGTGAGTCAGACAGACAGACAGACAGAGAGAGAGACAGACAGACAGACAGAGTCAGACAGACAGACAGACAGACAGTGAAACAGACAGACAGAGAGTCAGACAGTGAGACAGACAGGCAGAGAGTCAGACAGTGAGACAGACAAACAGAGAGTCAGACAGACAGAGTGTCAGACAGTGAGACAGACAGACAGTGAGACAGACATCACTGCTGTCAGCATGAGAGTGAGGAGCAGCGTTTGTGTGAATGCACTGCGAATACTGTATACTGCACTTGTTTCTGAAAATGACGGTTGAGCTCTCTCTCTCTTTTCTTTTCTTTTCTGTTTTTCTTTTTCTTTTTTTTGGATAGGTAATGGAGCTTTGATTTTGCTCAGATAAACTCTTCTCAGATGTCTGTATGTCTGTGTGGATGTAAAATGGAGAAGCCAGTTCAGTTTGTCAGGGCTTTTTTGGATCACATCATGCAGTAGTTCAGTGCTTCATTAGAAGTTCATTCCCTCACATATGTTAAACACTCATTCTTGTTTTCACTCACACAAACCTTTACATATTTCTAAAAACAGATGATTAAAATTGTAATAGAACCACTGGCCCGCAGCCCAAATTCAGATTGTTTCATATGGCTTCTCTAGTGTTTATAGTTTATACTTTAATCCAGACTGCAAATCAATTTTCACTTTCTGTATCCGGTTTAGCCGCTGCTTTCTGAATTGATTATGAAACAGTAGCCTAACAAAAGCTCAGCGATCACTCCATTCCTGATAGGTAAATCTTTTCAGGTCAGAAATAGTTAATGACATTCAGCAGGTTTCGGTGCGTTTCAGTTGATGGTGTTAATGTGGGTTTTGTTCTGTTGGTGTCTGGGGAATTTGAGGTTTTGCTGGTACAAGAGCGCTTTATTTGATAGATTCTGTTCTGAGATAAATATCCATGTCTCTCATAACCTTCAGAAAGTGTCTTGTTCACCTAGTTTTCTGTGGGACAAACAGAATGGGGAAGTCGTGGCCTAATGGTTAGAGAGTCGGACTCGTAACCCAAAGGTTGTGGGTTCGAGTCTCGTACCGGCAGGGATTGTAGATGAAGAGGAAATTCGGAACATCAAATTCAATATTCTAAAATTCAAACGCAGAAATTCAGATCATATAGAAAGTAGGTCAGAGGTAATCCACAGGGAAGGGCAGATGATCTCCGAAAAGTCAAACGAAGCCTTTTGGCCAATTAGTACTTTTCTGACGTGAGCGTGTGGTTTAAGATCTACCTGATCATGAATCACCCAGAGGTAGCCTAAGTGATTCTTAAACATTTATGGTTTATAAAGATATGTTAGGTTAGCATTCTCAGCATGTGAAACATTTGTCTAAGCCAGTGGTTCTCAATCTTTTTTACTCCAAGGCCTCCCTCCTCTCCAAATCAATACATACTTTGCAAAAATGTCACTGCAGATATTATTTACAACTTAAAAGTAGCTACTTAAAAGTACATAAACCTTAATTATACAGTAACTTTAATAAATATTATTATTAGATTAGAAAACTTTATTAATCCCTGTAAGGGGAAGCTCGTTAATAACTCATAAATAAGCACAAGTCAACCTGCCATACCAAACAAGACCACAGGGAGATGCCAAAGGACTGCACACACAGATCCATGCAGAATAACTAAACACTCCAAAATACAAATGAAAAATGTAAAAGTACTTAAAAGTACATAAACCTTAATTATACAGTAACTTTAATAAATATTATTATTAGATTAGAAAACTTTATTAATCCCTGTAAGGGGAAGCTCGTTAATAACTCATAAATAAGCACAAGTCAACCTGCCATACCAAACAAGACCACAGGGAGATGCTATCCGCACGCCATGAGCGCAGATAGGTTTGTTTGCACATCAATAATAATGGACACATGCACGCCTAGTGTATGACTCCTGTATGTCACTATAATAGTCTTTACTGGGCGGTGCTAGGGGCTAGCACCCCCATACATAATAATAACAGACTTATGTATGACACTTACACCGTATCTAGACCGGACGCGAGCAGTGAGACTCGTCGTGACAAAAGACAGCAGAACCTATTTATTATAATCAATACTGTCTACACTGAATGTGAATTCCCAACAGAAAACGGATTCCCCGTAATTACGTATATGTTTATTCATGATGCCTTCAGCTCAAAACAGTTTACAAACATCAGCATGGATTCTGATCATGGAATGAATGAAGCAGAATTGCATTAATAACAGACTTATGTATGACACTTACACCGTATCTAGACCGGACGCGAGCAGTGAGACTCGTCGTGACAAAAGACAGCAGAACCTATTTATTATAATCAATACTGTCTACACTGAATGTGAATTCCCAACAGAAAACGGATTCCCCGTAATTACTGACGTAGGCCAAGCTCTTTGCAACGGGCGCTTTGTTGCTTCATGCAGTCGCGTCTGTATAATGTTATCCAGTGTAGGAAATATCACTGATTATAATCAATGGGCTCTACTGTCTTTTTTGCTTTCGCTCGCGTCCTGTCACGTGATGTGATTTGCAGTTATTCGTAATGTCATAGCATATTATTTAAAAAATGGATCGGTTCCTTGTGCCAAGCCTGCCCCCGACTAAAGATTTTTTCTAGTCAACTAGTCACACGTTTATATTAAGTTCTTTCCACAGGAAAAAAAAATAAGGGATTGATCCATGTCATACAGTAAGCACGATATATAAAAAAGAATCTATTCTGGACGCCATTACAGAGGACTACAAGACTACAGAGGCACACTGTGTGAACCTACAATCCTATATTAGCATATATATATATATATATACACATACATATTTTTAAAAACTGGATATTTGCAGTCTAAGATTTCAGAACAAAAAAAATCGCTGTTTGAAAATACATGTCTATAAAATTCTGCCATAAAAATATTCAGTTGTGTTAAATTTAAAATGTTTAATATTCGAGTTAAAAAAAATCAAATTCAGAACTATGTTAAATGCCACATAATATTCAGTTTTGTTAAATGACGCTTGTCAATAATTAATTTATATGTATTATTAGTTTTGTCATATTATAAGCTCCATAGATATGACAGTCTGATTGGTCCTGTTGATTATTATCAAAGCAGTTATGAAGGCAGGTCAGATGGTTCATCTGTCTGTTAGATGAGCAGTAGCGTGAAGGTGATCTCAGCTCTCGTTCATGCTGTGGATCAGATGTAGAGCAGTTCGTTTACTTCCTAACGAGAGCTGATTGTCCTCGCATTATTACAGGTGTTTATTGTGCATTCTGACAGCAGGATCGTCCAAATCATTGTTTGTTATTTACAGACGCATGTCAAACTCTCCAGTCAAGTCAAGTCAGTCACCTTTATTTATATAGCGCTTTTAACAATACAGATTGTGTCAAAGCAACTGTACAGCATTAATTAGGAAAATAGTGTGTCAATAATGCAAAGTGACAATAGTAAACACTAATTTTTCAGTTAAAGGCAGTTCATCATTGAATTCAGTGATGTAATCATCCAGCTCAGTTCAGTTTAAATAGTATCTGTGCAATCAAGTCAACGATATCGCTGGAAATGAAGTGTCCCCAACTAAGCAAGCCAGAGAAACCAGAACTCCATTGGTGACAGAATGGAGAAAAAACCTTGGGAGAAACCAGGCTCAGTCGGGGGCCAGTTCCTCCTCTGACCAGACAAAACCAGCAGTTCAATTTCAGGCTGCAGCAAAGTCACATTGTGCAGAGGACTCAACTGGTTCCTGTGGTCTTGTCCCGGTGGC
>NW_015536480.1:1169598-1182431 GCF_001515605.1 Sinocyclocheilus anshuiensis
CAGAAGAGGATCTATGACTTCTGGAAGCACCTCTTTTAGGAGCTTAGATGGAATAGGGTCTAACATACATGTTGGTTTAGATGATTTAACAAGTTTATACAATTCTTCCTCTCCTATAGTAGAGAATGAGTGGAATTGTTCCTCAGGCGATCTATAGCACACTATCTGATGCGATACTGTAGCTGACGGCTGCATGGTTACAATTTTATCTCTAATAGTATCGATCTTGGAAGTAAAGTCGAATTTAGGAAGTAAAGTCCAGAAGAATTTAGTGTCCAAGTGAAAGTGAAACAACTGTTCATTTAGTCATTTGACTTTCATTATTATCTGTACTATTTATCATGATAATGAATGAGAATAGTAATATTTCTGGCTGATTTAGTGTTCTTTATAATCACTGGTCCATGTTTATCAGCCTCTCATGTCAAGGAATAATGGCGTCGATGAATAAATGCCAATGAGATGTGAAGAAGACTGAGCACTTACACTAAATCATCTACAAACTCCCTCTGGTCCTCCTTCGTTGCAGCCGCAGCGTTAGATTCAGATGATAACCTCGTTCGCTTGTGGCTGTGTATTTCTTCATGTTGTGATTTTGTGATGTGTGCTTTTAAAATCATCCTGTTTGACTACAGATGAAATCTTTCTGAGCTTTTCACTCCCTTAATCTAGATTTTGCCCACAAGACAAAGCACATCATCCTGTTTCTATTGGAGATGACCTGATTCTACACCTGAAATAGACTCACTGTTTCCTCATGAGCGTTGAGTAAAATAAAACATCTTACCCTTGAATTCACCAGACCACCAGATTTAGTCGCATATGCGAGTGATTTACTCGCAATGTAGATGGTTGGATTCTCACATGTGGACAATCATTATAAAGTAGAAGCAGCATAAACTCCATTGTAGAGATGTGCCTCGCTGCTGGGTTGTTGTCACTTGCTTTTATGGCTGAGATTATTGTCTGAATTCATTTCTGCTGTCAGTCAGCTTAGATTGGCAGCTGTCACTCACAGGTACATTAAAGCAGCGGCTCTCAGCTGATGTTACTGAACGCGCCGGGGTAAAATCATCGTGATTCTGTGCGCTGTACCGCGGTACGATGATGCTTTGAGTCTGTGTGCAGCAGGAATCATGTTTTCTCTGACAAACACAGCATTCCTCTCTGAGTAGAGCCAACTCACAGAATAAATGAGAAATTGTTCAATACTATAAGCAAACATATTTATATGTATTTTCTGAGTCAATTGCTTGTTGTCTGAAGAAAAAAGGTAAACTCCATAAATTCTGAATGAGAAAATAATGAATAGAACAGAAACGGTGAGTAATCTCTGATTTTCTTATTTGGTCTTTTTGGACCTTTAACCTGAGAGTTTAGAGGCGTTTTTCAGAGTTCTGTGTGAGATGAGCGACGTCCCTCACAGATGTAATAATGCTGGAGAGCAGCAGGATCAGCTCTCGGTGCAGTTGGGCTCATAAATAGACTTGATAAGCACTGAGCTAATTTATATGCTAATTCTCTAAAGCAACATGTCATGCATTAGCTGCTCTCCACTCCAGTGGACATGAGAATCCAGCGTCATTGTGCCGTCTGAACTCATCAGAGAGGAGCAGAGGAGCCTGTAGATCAGAGACTCACTGCAGATCAGTCCAGAGATGAGCAGCTTCAACACACACATGCGCTCAACATCAGTCTCACTTAATTCGACTTAATGGCATTTTGAGACATTATAAATAGTAATTGGAGAATAATTATATTTTTGTCTTTTGTGATTGGTCTGATTCATAATGAAACGGAGCAGAACAGTGACACATCTGAAAGAAAACGATGATGAGTCTGACTCTGATTCTAATCAGCCGTACTGAGATTCACTGGAGGTTCTGAAAGCTCGCTGTGGCTCTGAGATTCACCACTGACTGTGAGAAATAAGGAACACACAGTTATTTCATCATTTAATAAAGATTCTGTGCCCAGTTCACCCAAAAATGATCATTCTGTCATTATTTACTTCCCCTCATATTGTTCAAACCTACAAGACTTTGTTTCTTTCTTTCTTTCTTTTTTTTTTTGTCCATACAACAGAAATCTGTTTGGTTCCCAGCATTCTTTAAAATACCTTCTTTTGTGTTTAACATACGTTGTACTTCTGATGTCTTTAATTGTCCTGATGTTGACAGTGACTCTAGTTTTGCTCCTGCTTTTAGTGTGTTCAGTTTAAAACGCAACACTTTAGCATGTTTATTGTATGTTTAAATCCTTAGAGATGAAATATGAAGCGCATTTGTTCATGACACACACACACACACGTGCACACACACGCTCACACACACGCACACTCGCACTCACACACACGCTCATACACACGCTCACACACACACACGCTCATACACACGCTCACACACACACGCTCTCACACACACGCTCTCACACACACGCTCTCACACACACGCTCTCACACACACACTCACACACACACGCTCTCACACACACACACACACACACACGTTATCTCTCAGTAGCTATGTACCACACACATGCTCACACACACACACACACGCTCACACACACTCACGCACACACGCACAACCACTCACACGCACACTCACACACACACACGCACACACACATGCAACACACACGCACACACACATGCAACACACACGCACTCACACTCACTCACAGACACACACACACACACACACTCACACACACTCACACACGCACACACACACACGCACACACACACACGCTCACACACACTCACTCATAGACACAGTGTCCATAGCAACAAGCTAACTAAAATCAATGGTGTTTTTTCAAAGATGAGTTTTAATGATTCTCTCTCGTTTTGTCATTTCTCTCGCTCACCTCCCTCCTTTCTTAAGAGGATTCTCCTTCAGAATCGTCAAAATCTTTTTTTATTTTTTTTATTACAGCTCTAGTGTTTCAGATGATGTAAAAAAACAGTTTTTGAGATTTTACTGGACCGTTTTGAACCCAATGGCCCTTACAGACACTCGTGACCCACAAGTCAAGAGATTTTTGAGAGTGCACTTGGACACAGTAATGTCCGTTCTAAATGCAAATTATGATCTGGAATAATCAGGGATGACTCTGAATCTTCCTCTGTAAATTGTCCAATTAATTTTGTGAAAATTAGCTATATCTATGACTTGAGCTTGTGAAGAACTTTGCCTGAATGTGCTGAGACATGAACATATTATTTTGGGACACATCTGAAGTTTGACCTTCTGCAGAATGTCTTCCGTGATCTGGCTTCTGTGAAATGACATCGAGAGTCTCAGCTGTCATATTACAGACTGCAGGACGTCTCAGGTTCTGCTTCAGCATCTCTGTAGTGTCAGTGAGGAGCGGCGGCTGGCTTTATCTTCTCCGTCTCTCTCTCTGAGAGTCGTTCCTGTTTTAGATTGAGGGGGAGAAATGTCCTTGTAGTTAAAAGAGACGAGCTCTGACTTTTAATCAAACCTGCGCTAGTGTGTGTGAACAGAGGCGGCTGACGGTTTAACACACACACACCCACACACACACACACTCGTAGTGAACGTGACCCGGATCAGCATCACGTAACACAAGTCTTCGCTTTACAATATGAGTGTTAGCGCGGCTGTCAGATAAGGCCATACGGCACAGCTGTGGTGTTACGCTCTGAACACGCCGTCTGCTGAAGGTTTGTCAGGCTCGTAATCCTTTGATGAGGATTCGTTTGCACAGCATTAATTTCATGCTCGCTGGCTCTCAGAGCTCACTTACACCTCAGCATGAGTTCTGAAACCCGTGCCTGTGTGTGCTGTAAACACGATCACAGAAACTGCTGTAAAGCCAAAGCCAGGCGTGTCAGTGTTTGTGGCTGGAGCATCAGTAGATGACAGACGAACCCTACAGACTCATATCTCATCAGCAGAAGGACAGTCATTTACATTGTGTCTCTTCTGCTTGATTGTCATTCACTTGTGCTCATTGTTGGTGTTATTTTAGGATCTGTAGATCTTTCACACTTTTCCTCTTTCTGGAAATGTTGATGTGTCTGATAATGACGCGTTATCTCTGTGTAAGCTCTGTTCTTCTGGAGCTGCTGGTGTTTTTTAGAGTTTGGTCTTTAAGATGTCGATGTGTTGTAGGACATGACAACGATCAGGATTTAATTATGACTCTGCAATTAAACCTCGGAGATCCACAAGCATCCTGTCCAAACCTTTCGCTTGTTCTTTTAACCATCAGCGGCTCATCAGACTTTTATTTGATTGAATTATCTATTGCAATGGTGTCTGGTTTCAGTGCAGTTTCATCATCTTTTGGACTTTCTGTTCATCATGATTTCAGTCTGAATAAAGTATCTCTGCGGTTCATCAGTGTCAGTAAAGTTCTGAGGATCCCAGGAGCACATGTGGAGACATGCAGTGCATTGTGGGATTCTGTAATGTTTGATGTGCTCACAGATGGTACCGTTACATGAACATGCTACTCCATGGTTTCTTTGCTTTGGCAGATTGCTCATGTTAGTGAGTGTGTTTCTAGCTGCAAGTGGCAGATGAAAGATTGTAAGATTGTTTGTTTGCAGATTAAGTTAAAATGGATTTCTGCAAAGATTTTCTGTTTTTGTCTTCACATTTCTCTTTCTCGCTCACAGTGATGGTTTGAGGAACAGTGAGTCATCTGTGTGTCACAACAGCGAGAGGAAAACCTTTGATGGACTTAATACATTATTTGTAAAAATGTAGATGTTCTTAATGAATGAATCTGTTGTCACTGTTCATTGAGCTGATGTTGAGTGAGTGTGTGTGTGTGTGTGTGTGTGTGTGGGTCAGCATCACTGAACTCACATCACTAACACTGTAATCTCTCACATCTCTCATCTGAACAAAGCAGCTTCTTGTTTTGCAGTAGCTGTAGAGATCGAGGTGTGTCTCTGTGAATGGGGGTCATCCCATCTCTCCATTCAGTGTTGAACTGAGATCTGAATGATTCATATGTGTTCTGTGCTACTGAACACAGAAATGGTATTTTCTTTAGTGAAACTCTGAGTTTCTGCTTCATTATAAGCAGGAATGTGTTTGCTGATCGGTCTGCACATGACTATTTCTCATGACTGAAAAAAACAAAAAACAGAAGAAATGCTTTGGCCTGAATTGTATCTCACTTTAACAATAAACTGAGAATACCGACTGGGATGTGATTGAATCCTGAAGCGGAAACAATGAAAGGTGACGTGATGGAGGATGAAATGGGGCTCTGGGAAGCGCCACGGCTCATTGTGTGTGGCGTCTGCTGTCATTCAGAGCGTGAGCTTCATATCGCATGTTCAAACTCGCTGTGACTGACTGAAGGTCTCCTGTAAAGTGAAGTGCTCAGAGTCTCTGTGAGCTGCTTTAACGTTCAGACGTCTGTGTCTCTGACTGCAGAGGACGAGTGGAAGTGTCTCTCTTACGCTGCTCAAATCAGATGCGTCGCAGACTGCTTAGTGTTCACTGGATGGTCAAATGTGTGTTGTTTTTAACATTCAGTCAGAGAGAAATGTACATGTGAGATTTACATCATGGTAAACTGAAGAGGGTTTTGTAGGGCTGTGAATCTTTGGGTAGACAGCGAATCGGTTCGATTCAAAAACGATTTTTGCAAATTCAGAATGATTCAATCCGATTCGATTCACAATTAAATTCGATTCGATTCGATTAACGATGCGATTCTGCATTATTTAAGTGCATTCAAGGGATTATTTAAATGCTTCCCCTAAGTTCTTTAAATGCTTAGTCAGGGTGCAAATTACACAGCAGGCTTTATGGTTACAGAACCATAGGTTAGAGAGAAGAAAAAAACACTTTTGTCTGTTGTTAGATGCTAGTTTAATGATGCATGGCATGACGTGTAATTTATGTAAGCCAAGATTTTAAAAGCCATCATTTCAGAAGTGACAGAAATGTCAAATACAATAATTTTATGTATGTATGTATTATATATATTTTTTTTTTTTACAAGGAATTATTTTCTTATCTCTTACTTTGAATTTGCTATAAATAATCAAATACACTTCTGGACAATAATCAATCATTTGTAATCTATCATTTTTTCCTAATGGCAATTTTATGATTGTGTTATATACTACAAAACAATTATTTCAATTTTCTGCACAGAATAAGGTAGAAAATATACTTTATAGTTTCTGTACTGTAATAAATGATGTCAATTAGCACTGCATCATTCATAAATTGTATTTATTTATTGTGTTTATTGTGTTGACGTTTCAGTTCATTCTGCTTTTTATTCAGATTAGCTGCAGATATAGTCTGCACGCATATTTTGGAAGCATTGAATCGCTATAGAAATCGCGATTTATTCGATTCTTAGCATTTTAAATCGATTACTGTCCGAAATCGACGATTCAAAAATCCATGTTTCAAGATCGATGCATTGCATCGTCAGGGTTTGTAATCGATGCATCGAGAAAACGAGAGAATCGTTACAGCCCTCGGGTTTTGTCTTTGTCAAGTGATGAAGTCATTTTGCTTGAATGCCGTGTTTACATAACATTTTCTTCCGTAACCACGGAAAACAGTACAGTATCCCATCATATCTTTAATGAATATTTATATCTTGTTTTTCTGTAGAAACATCTGAAGATTACATTTGTCAGTTTTAACTGGATCATTTCTCCTGAGAAGTAAAACAGACGGATCAAACTATTGTTCCAGCAGATTCTCCTCCAGACGGGGATCTTCTGAAGCTCCAGTCAAATCAGCCGAACACTCACTCCACACGTTTAACACGTTTAACACGTTCATGGAGCTGAAAACTCGACATGCCCTCAGAGATCTTATGCTAATGAGCTAGAAACCCCTCTTTTCCATGTTTGCATAAATTGCAAGGAGCTTAAACATTGCAAACGAAGCCCAAAGTCATTGGAGATCACGCATTAATCACAAAACTTCCAACAGAATCAAATTCTGTTCATTTCTATCTAAATTCTATTAACATTTGAGATTCACATATTTATTCAGCAGCATTTCTAAGGTGATCAGTGGTGGTGTAACTAACACGTGATGCTCTTTTTGCTGTGTTTGATATTGTTTGTCCTTGTCGAGCACGTAACACAATCTTGATTCATTCTCTTCACTTGAGAGTATTCTAATGTTTTCTGCTGTGAAATAATATTTTCTAAGTGGCTTTATGCCAGCTGGTGATTTATTACGTTCACTGTAGCACAAATACGTGGAGACAGATTATGATCTGCTGCTTAGATTCTCAGTATATGAACAGAATGAATCATTGATGACGAACGCAGCACTGGAGTGACGGGACACACACATCGGACACTCTCATCAGCGTCTGTTTCGACCTCCAGAACAACAAAACAAGCAACATGAGTGAAAGCATGATTTATTACAGCAGCAGCGTCCAGTGCAGCTGTCTGGAGAATACGGATGAACGTTCAATACGGCCTCGATCTGCTTTCTCATCGATAAACTCGGTCCAGTTAATGGTCAAATGCTGCGGCGTGCACATTCAGGCTTTCTGCAGTTAGACCATAGACTGTATAAAAACATGGACGTAGTGTCCGTGACGTCACCCGTAGATTTCTGAAGAGCGTTTTTGAAGCTCAAAGTGGGTGGAGCCGGCCGTCGCCATCTTGGCAGCACATCACTCCCAGATAATCGAAAACAGGCAAAGAGGCGGGAGCAGGTTGCTGAAGCCACGCCCACCTAGCTCGACGGTGGTGACAGCAGCGGCAATCCACTTGTCACTCGAGTGGCCACGCCCTTAATTATGCAGAACTTTAAGGCTTAATATAATTTAAACGGATGAGTTATAAAAAAATTCACCCCCCTCACAGTTGTCATGAAGAGCAAAATTAGCTATATAGACCAAAACCACTTTTTGTACCAGGCTGTAAACGTTTTTTTTTGCTGTAAAGTTGGGCATTTTAACATGGGGAGTCTATGGGACTGACTCACTTTTGCAGCCAGCCTCTAGCGGCCAGTTGATGAATTGCAGTTTTAGTCACTTCCGTGTTGGTTTCACGAGAGAGACCGAAGGTTGCCGCTTGAGTTAGACTAGTAATAATGATGATTAACTTTTTATAGCATTTTAACACGATCGCTCTTATTCCTAACCTCGTTTTGATAGCTGTGGTCAGTCAAATGACGTGACGTGAACTAATTATGATTTACATGGTCATGTCATGCATTAGTTGTATTGTGCCATGAGCACTCGTGATGTATTCATGATCATTGTGCTCAGTTTTCTCTCTCTTTTTGAGACTTTTAGACAATTAAATTTTTATTTATGCTCTACCTGAATATGAAAGTGCATGTGAAATAACAGCCAAGGACTCGAGGTTTAGCTGGTTAGTGTGGGTTAGTTAGCCCTGCTGGTGGACTGTGAAGAGCATCTTTCTGCATTCATATATCTGTGCATTAATGTGAAATGTCTGAAACCTAAAAACCTGATGTGGTTGGAAAGTCTGACCTGTTGTGATAACGGTTTGTTTCTCTGTCTGTGCTGTAAGAGCTGGATCGAGGAGCTCATTATGCTCTTTTAGCCTCATCAGAGTACGTGTTGGGTTCAGGAGTTTGCTGTTCTGATGGAGTTCAGCTGAGAACAGGCCAACAACACTTACAAAGACTCTTTTTGTTTAGTTTATATTTAGTTTTGTTTCTTTGTTATACTACTTCGAATTCATCTGTTCAGTCACATGACTTTTCCGGTTATCCATCATCTTTATATGTAATCCATATTCCATCTCCGTATGTCAGTCAAGTCAAATTGATTTGTATCGTGCGTTTCACATTTACACATCACAGCTTTACAGAAAGCCACACAGTTTGTCTATAATGCCGTCATGCTTGATCAGAGCAGATTTAAACAATACGGTGATTTAACGATGAATGATTTCAGAAATGTTCTTCTGGATTTAGATCTAGCTGTTTTGTGTTTATTCGGTTTTGCAGATATATGAGTCGGTTTGGATGATGTTGCGAGTTATTAAAGCAGTAAGCTGTGAGATTTCAGATATAATTAAGAGCTTTAAATGTTAGTTAGTTTTGTTGTAAGCCAGAGTAAGCAAAAGTGTTAAAGCACAGTCAGTTGTAGGTGAATTTAACTGTGCCAGTAGATGGAGGATGGAGTGTGGATGAAATATATAAATGTGTGCTGAAGATGATTTCTGGATCTGGCATGGATCAAACTCAGCGATCACAGTTTTTTTCTTGTATCTCTGTTGATGTGTTATTGTGTTTGCTGCACTGATGCTCATAAATATGGCAAATGAGTGGAAGAGTCACGTGACTGAGAGCGATTAATAAATCAGAAAAGGGTGTGTTTGCCTGGTCATCACTTTCTGAGAGAACAATGGGACATTTTAAAATCTTCACTCTCATTTATCCAGACACAGTTATAAATGAATAAACCTGCGCTGTAGAGATTACACTTCTAATTTGCTGCATTTCCATGTTAATGGGTTTTTCAGCTGAATAAGATTTCCTCTGTGAAAACAATGTGAAAACAATAGCGGTTCAAACAGTTTGAGGAGAAATACAGACAGATCCTTCAGGAAACTATAGAGTTCAGTTTGAGAGACCAGCTTACATCAACTAAGACCAGCCAGACGTTCATCAGACGTTCAGTGTTCCTCATGATCTTCACTGACCTGAAGATACAAAACTCACTCACACACTCACTCACTCACTCACTCACTCACTCACTCACTGACACACACTCTCAGACTCACACACACACACACACACGCGCACTCACTCTCACACACACACACACACACACACATAACACATGCACAAAGTCTCTCTCTCAGTCTCTCTCCATTTATCTCTCTTTCTCTCTGTCCTGAGGCAGCAACTGTTTTTTACGTTTTCTAGCGATCTGGATTAATTAGCTCTTCTCGTCAATAGTCGCTCAGATAAACATGTTGTCGTGGGTTTTATCATTACTGTTGCAGCCCTGCAGACATTGAACGACCTCAAAGACTCTCTGTCCTCAAACACAAAGAATGAATCTCTTAAAATGGCGATTGTTTTAGAGTAAAAACATCAACGCTCTTGTAAATGCTTCCTCGGTTAGTTTAGTGGTGGTTAGTGAAGCAGCAGTTAGTGGTGATGAATGGCATCAGATGTGATCGTGAGATTCAGCTCCCATTAAACACACACACGTACTAAAATGCCATGAAGCTGGTCTGGATAAAAGCGTCTGTAAACGTCTTTCCTCGTGTTTCACTGAGGTCTTTGAGAGTTTTCTCTTTGGTTGAATGCAGCGGCCAGGTTGTTTTAGTGTGAATGAGCATTAAAGCTGCTGTCAGAGTTTCTAGCTGCTGAACGATCGCGTCCAAACCGACGCAGAGAGGCGATCGACTAACATGATGGTCTCGCTCAGTTTGCGTCAGTCACAGACTCATGTCTGTCCCACTCCATAGAAGAACACTTTAAAAACTAAGAGCTTTAATATGTGTTCACAGACTAAGTGTGAAGGATTCTGGGTAGCTGAATCTTCTGTCTATTATTAATGGATTTAGTGCTTAATTAATGAGTCAATCAAAGTGTGTCAGAGATTAAAGATCCATTTGATTGAATGATTTAATTTGCGTTTATCTGATGCTTTTATTCACAGATTTGGTGCAGGTCTGCTTGAGCATTTTTTGCCCGTAGAGAATCTTTTCCTTGTCATTCAGTCTCTAGTTCATTGTGGTTTATTGTGTTGGGATGGTCTGCACATCATAGATCTGGACATTGAGTTTGAACGGCACAAGCTACAGTCACATACAGCAGATGTGGATCTGGAAAGGTCTGGTGTTTGAGGAGACATGCAGGCGATGTGCTGGTTGATATATGAGCGCGGTGTGATGAATATGAAAAGCTCCATGTGGCAGCAGTGTGTCTCCGTCTCCTACAGTCTGGAGTAAAATAATAACACAGCTACAAGGTGTGTGTAAATCAGACTACTTTATTAAATAACTCTTGAGCATTCTGCATGAATGTGAGCTGCTCACCAGAGCATGTTCTCGTCATTATAGCTGTGAAGGGTTGCCAGAAAAAAGCAACACACTCTCATAAATAAAGCAACTGCAGTTGTTGTGCTTTGGGTCGGACATAGGATTATTTTCAAAACAAGCCTCTTGAAAGCACAATATAATAAGCAGATATGGAAAGGTGCAGCAAGCAGCGAAGTCACAGCATGTAGGCTACAGCAAGCATAACAATCACAGCAATCTCATCAAAGCACACTGAACAGTCTAAACGCTCTACAATGTGCATCTCAAAAGCATAAAACACTCTTCAAGTTTTTGTATATAAACACCTCGTGTTATGTGCTACACTGGATTCGAACCCCCGACCTGAAAGGTTAGGGGCCAGTGGCTTGGCAGAGTGCACCACTCTGTAGATGCACATTTAACAGCTGCAGAGGAGAGCTTTCAGTGTGAGAATGATCACACAACAGCATTGCATAGCCTGTTGACCAAATTAGCATGCTAAGCTAACATAATGCTAACGTATTATGCTTAAACCGATAGCTGAGGAGCATTTTTGGGAGAACTATCCCTTTAATGTTAATAAAACAACAAAACAGAGAAAAATCACTTGCTGCTCTTGACTGAAGAACTTTAATAGGTCAGCAGTGTTGTCAGCATCACTTCTTAATTATTAACACTTTTAAGTGAATTTTCATTTTTATTATTATTCTATGTTTAAGTTTGAACATCCATCCTTTGGTAAGAGTAGTAGTCACAATTTCAACCTGTAGCAGACTTATTTGGGGGATATCAAATTCATAAATTAGTTTCCACAAAGAACCCAATTGTTCACTTTTAAGACGTTACTGTTGTGATTAGTAATTAATTGGTTATTCTTTATTAACTGATCATAGTTCACAAGTAGTTCTCAATGAGGATATTTTTATTTAATAATTATCACATATCTAATAAGTAACTACCTTTGTCCTAAATTTGCTACTACTTACTGCTTAGTTAATCTCGCTTCTCTATTAGTTAATAGTATTAAGTTAAGTGTTAATGTAGTACTACCTATTACTTCCTGCATAGTTACTTGTTAACAACGGACCATTATTCTAAAGTGTTACCCTTTAATACAGTTGCTTTAATAACAAACAGTGTATAATTTATACAGTGAAGTGTATACAATACAGTGTTTTATTTTAATATTTGTTCATTCAATTTCTTGAATGCTGCTGCTAAATAAACCTACCGTACCTGATAAATAAAGCACTGTTTGTTTTATTTGTATATTATGTGTATTTGTAATGTGTATCTTTGTTCTTATTTTTTAATAACAAAGATGAAATAATGACAGATTTCTTTTTCTTTGCTCACTTTGGCCTAAATATCTGCCATTGTTTTTTTATTTTATATTTTGTTAGCTTGTAAATCTTTGTTTTTAAAATAGGGAAATTTGCAAAAAAGTAAAACCAACATGACAAAGAATCATGATAAAATCGTGAATTGTGATTTTCCTGAAAAAAAAACTTGATATAATATTTTTGCCATATCGCCCACTCCTACTTAAAAGTATGGATTAAAATCTCATTCTGGATGAAAATCTTGATTCTTGATGAGCGGTGTGGAGTCGTCATGTATGGAGATCGTCCAGATCACTCACTGTGATGATTAGTTAGAGCCTGACCGACGTAAACAGCGAGAACGCTCACTCCTGTCTGTCTGTCTCTCACTGTGTGTGTGTGTGTGTGTCTGACTGACTGTGTGTGTGTGTGTGTGTGTCTGTCTGTCTGTCTGTGTGACTGACTGTCTGTCTCTCACTGTGTGTGTGTGTGTGTGTGTGTGTGTGTGTGTGTGT
>NW_015536480.1:1182612-1185100 GCF_001515605.1 Sinocyclocheilus anshuiensis
TGTCTGTCTGTCTGTCTGTCTCACTGTCTGTCTGGTTCACTGTCTGTCTGACTGTCTTGATGTCTGTCTGTCTGTCTGTCTGTCTCACTGTCTGTCTGTCTGGTTCACTGTCTGTCTGTCTGACTGTCTTGATGTCTGTCTGTCTGTCTGTCTCACTGTCTGTCTGGTTCACTGTCTGTCTGACTGTCTTGATGTCTGTCTGTCTGTCTGTCTGTCTGATGTTGGGTTTCTCTCACCAACTGTGCGTTCAGTGATTTATGTGAACTTGCACTAACATAGTGAGTCTTCTACACACATATGTAAACTGTTCACAAATATAAGTGAGTAGGGCCTCCGGCTGGTGTGGAGGACAGATGCGAGCCGCTGGATAATGAATTAGAAATTGAAGCATCTCTGCTGTTGTGTAACTGCAAGTCCAAGTGCATGATGGGATATTTAAACAAACAAACAAACACCTTCCATTCAGTGAGCGCTCTGTCAGCTCTCCTCATTTACATGCGTTTTCTGTCAGAATCTCATTATGTGTCTCACATCAGATGGTCAGTGACTCTTTAGGAGCAGAAAACGAACATTCGTATCGTTTCCAGCATCAAACATGCAGAGCAGCAAATGGTTTTGTAGCTCATCAGTGACAGGCTGTGATGAACACACACACACACAGACACACACACAGACACACACACACACAGACACACACACACATACACACACACACACACACACACATACACAGCAGTGGATGAATAACTGTCTCTGAATATGTGCATCATCTCACTGAGGTTTAAGAGGTTGTTGATCTTCAGTTTGAACACATTCAGCACCCAGAGAATGAAACCACAGGGGCTGATGGGAAATCAGCAGATCACAGATAGAGAATTAATGGTAACTTTCATATGATTTGGGGGAGTGTATACCTGCAATTTAACCACACGCTGGTAATTATTAAAGGGGTCATTATGATGCTTTTTTTAAAGAGAATTATTTTGTGTATTTGGTGTAACAGAATATGTTGACATGCTTTAATGTTCAAAAAACACATTATTTTTCAAATACTGTACATTATTGTAGGTCCTCTATTCAGCTTTCAAAATAAATGTAAAGACAGTACATAATGTCCTTAGTTTCACCATCAGTTCAAGCCCGAAAGGGGAACAGAGTTACGCGACAGACACAGTGATGATGCTCGTATGTATTTGCAGTACACAAGCCGCGATTAAGAAAGCTGACTCCACTTATTTCCACATAGTGATGTAGAGATGTGGGGGCGTGTATGAATGAGGCGTTTAAGCCCGGTCTGGATCAGCCTTCTCTTTTAGATAGAATAAAGCCTTTTGTGGGAGACTTTGAGCTTTGTAACTCTGCAGATCTTATACATGCACATAGCACAAATAGTTACATAACACACTAAAGAAAAGGAAAAATAGAAATTGCATCATATGACCCCTTTAATGATGTGCGTGCTTGAGCTCCAATAATAATGAAATATAATCATACTGAGCTGTTTGAAGTAAAACAGAGTCATAAACCCGAGCTGATTCATTCATTCATAAACACAAATCATGAGAATGAGTTTAGATGGGTGATGTTGAGTTCATGTGGACGCTGATGACACTTGAAGGACATTTGAAAAGCTGCTGGATGTTTTAAGACTCATAAATCAGCTGAATCACGTTCTTCTGATAGCAGCAGGTTACTGTTGGATAGGGTAGGTTGGTTAAGTGTCTTCTGTCTTGTTAAGCTCTGTAAGTTAAATGATGTCTCTTTCTCTGATGTGTAAATAATTACTAAAATAAAGCCAAAAGGAAGATCGTTTCTAACTACATTATCAGAAAAGCTTAAAACCCCTTGGGAGTCTGTAACTTTAACTGATCATTTAGAGGGTTGATGGTTTGTTCCATTGTTTGTCTGTGTTTATTGAAAAGGTTTTCTGAGAATCGTGTGTGTGTGTTTCAGTGAATTTGTGTTGATTGTGTCTGGAGGGTTTGATGGCCGTTAAATGCTGCAGTTCTCTCTGTCCATTAATAACTCGATAAAACGACAATGTCCCTCTAAAGCAGCCAGAGCACTTTAAACATCATCGATCTGACATACTAAACTCATCCCTCGGCCATCATGTCCAGAGCGACACTTCTGTCCAGTGACACGCGCCCTTCACCAGCTCCAGCTGATATCTGTGCAGGAGAGTGTGTGTGTGTGAGTGTGAGTGTGTGTGAGTGTTTGTGTGTGTTTGTGTGAGTGAGTGAGTGAGTGAGTGAGTGTGTGTGTGTGTGTGAGTGAGTGAGTGAGTGAGTGAGTGAGTGAGTGGTGTGAGTGTGTGTGTGTGTGTTTGTGAGCGAGCGAGCGTGCGTGCGTGCGTTTGTGTGTGTGAGAGAGTGTGTGTTTGCGAGTGTGTGTGTGTGAGAGAGTGTGTGTTTGTGTGTGTGTGTGTGTTGAAGAGAGAGATAGAGAGTGTGTGTGTGAGTGTGTGAGTGAGTGAGTGAGTGAGTGT
>NW_015536480.1:1185158-1186409 GCF_001515605.1 Sinocyclocheilus anshuiensis
AGAGTGTGTGTGTGAGTGTGTCAGTGAGTGAGTGAGTGAGTGTGTGTGTGTGAGTGTGTGTGTGTGTTTGGACTGGAAGCAGATGGTTGTAGATGTGAGGTCTCTGAGCCAGAGGTGAAATCATTTCTGGAGGAGTCAGCGACATTGAGCCCCAGGACAAACGGCAGGCGGCCGCGGAGCTGCTGTCCCTTTGCCAGGACAAACAGAGCATGAACCCTCGGGAAATCAGCCGCCTGGACACACATCTGTGCCGCTGACGGGGAATACAAGGCGTTCCACATTAGGCTCGCGTTTAAACAGGAACATCGAGCCTCCTCCTTCAAACTGTTGTCAGTTAAAATAATAACAGAAAGCATCAGATATTCATGAGTAAACTAAGATGTGCATAATGTCAATGTGCTTACTGTATTTAGTCCAGTTGAAGTACCAAGACGAGACTCTCTAAGACCAGACCTGTCTGATGTTTTAACGATAGTTTGCAGATGCTTTTATCCAAAGTGTGCTCAAGCTCTGTGTTTTCTCTCTGTGTGTTTTCCTGGGAATCAGACCTGTGATCGCTCGCGCCGATGCTGGTGTTTTTATTAGTAAAGGAATTTGGTCCTAATTTATTTGGAGTCTTTCAGCCGCATTTTCTAAAAATGCTGTGAAACTGAGGGTGAATGAATGACACGCATTGGTTTTTGTTTGAGCGGCTCCTTTAAGCACAGATCTATGGATCATGTCTGAGCTCCTCTGTGTCATTGTAGCAGTTTGGGTTAAAGTGAATAATTTAATAGTCAGAGGGCAGAGGGTCCACTGCCACTCATAGCAGCTCATGCATATTCATCAGCAGATTAGAATAATGTGAAGTTTGTAATTATGAAGGGTGCTGTAGACGAGTGCAGGATGTGTCAGAGTTTAGAGCTCCAGAGAGCCGCGGGAGTTCAGAGGCGGTTAACGATTCACTGCAGCTCGCCGGCTGAAACGTTATTTACCATCAGATGTGACACATCAAACCTGAATCTGAGAGCGAGGAGAACGCTGTTCAGTCAGAACGGCCAGAGAAGAAACCACAGAGTAAACGGAGTTGTGTGGCCTTTTAGTTCATGGCTGTACGCTTGCGTGCTTCTCTACAGACGACAACATGAAACTTTAGCAGAAAAACACATTGAAAACAACATCATTTCGTATTAATTTCAGGTCATGTATGTGTTGTTTGTGTGTGTGAGTGTGTGTGTGTGTGTGTGTGTGTGTGTGTGTGTGAGTGAGAGA
>NW_015536480.1:1186434-1187776 GCF_001515605.1 Sinocyclocheilus anshuiensis
GTCATTTTTCAAATCGTCATATCGCCAGCCCGTGAGATCACGATACACGATATTATCGTGCATGCATGGGTGGGGGCAAGAGAGAGACTCTCTGTACTTGTCATAGGCTATTTCATAACTATGGGGTGTTTTAAACCGCGCGGGCGCGCAAGAGAGAGCCTATGAAAGCACCAATAATCGAAATAATATACTTTCAAACATACTGATAAACTAACATGTTAAATACATTACATCAGTCATACAGCGCTCCGGACCGTGCGCCCCATGATGAGCCCGACGCACCGCCACAGAAACTAGAATGAGATGCGTTCTAAAATAACTGTGGCGTTAAACTCAGTTAGTGAGGGCTCGGTTAAACTATTGCACATATATAGGCTGTTCAGATTACTTGTTAAAATGCAATGAAATACCTTATATCAGCAGACGATGTACGTCTGTGCTTGTGGATGGAGACTCCACCGGCTACAGGCTCTAATCCTCATTTGCGCGAGTGTGAAATGTGGTGCTGAAGTGAAATAGCGGGGAAATTTGATAATAATAGCTGAATTATAATTATATAGGCCGCCTAATAATAATAATAATAATAATAATAATAATTTAATACATTTATAGGAGAATGAGCCTCCAATGTTATCTGAAACTCAACAGAGAGTACAGTCTGGCTGACTATCTGGTCTCAGTCAGGAATATAACACACAGACATTTACTGACCAAGTACAGACTGAGTGACCACCAGCTGGCCATAGAGAGAGGACGACATAAAAACACGTGGTTACCTAAAGAAGAGCGAATCTGTACTGAATGTAGATCAGGATCAGTTGAGACGGAGGAGCACTTCCTCCTTCACTGTGACAAATACACGTCCTTAAGAGACTCACTGTACAGTCAAATACAGCAGAACATTCCTGAGTTCCAGTCGCTCCATGAAAACCACAAATTAAGAATATTACTTGGTGAAGGACCTACTTCCTCTTTGGTAGCACATTATATTTATAAATGCCACAAACTAAGAGTTAAAGAGTGAACACATCTGCATTAGTAGTACCATCAATGTTTATATAAATATATATGGATGTATTTTACACATGTATTTTTGTTTTGTTTATTTATAGATGTATATTATATATATTTCTGTTTTGTTTGCTTTTATTCTGCTATACAATGCTTTGGCAATATACCTAAGTATGTCATGCCAATAAAGCAATATGAATTGAAATCGAGTGTGAGTGAGTGAGTGAGTGAGTGAGTGTGTGAGTGAGTGTGATTGAGTGAGTGAGTGAGAGTGAGTGAGTGAGTGAGTGAGTGAGTGAGTGAGAGAGAGAGTGAGTGAGTGAGTGAGTGA
>NW_015536480.1:1188186-1188576 GCF_001515605.1 Sinocyclocheilus anshuiensis
AGGGAGTGAGTGAGTGAGTGAGAGTGAGACTGAGTGAGTGAGTGAGTGAGTGAGTGAGTGAGTGTGAGTGAGAGAGTGAGTGAGTGAGTGTGATTGAGTGAGTGTGTGTGTGTGAGTGTGAGATAGGGCTGTCGCGACAACCGCGATATCACAATACTGCGCTATTGACGAGCAAACCGCAGAGGAATGCAAGAACCGCATCAACCGCGATTTTTGCGTGTTTTCTTTTTTCGTAAGGTTATGCCCTTCTCGTTTTACACTTCATGAATGTGGACTGAATATTAAACAAGCTAGTAATGATAACATAATGTGCACCATACTGATTTGTACAGAGGCTTCGTAGATTTGCACTTAACAAGCCTAAACAGACAGTGAATGAGAGAGAGATAG
>NW_015536480.1:1189806-1195442 GCF_001515605.1 Sinocyclocheilus anshuiensis
TGGGTGGGTGAGTGAGAGTGAGTGTGTGTGTGTGTGTGTGTGTGTGTGAGTGTGAGTGTGAGTGTGAGTGAGTGTGAGTGTGAGGGTGTGGGTGTGAGTGTATTCTTTTGGCTCAGCTGCAGTTTTGAGTCTGTTTAATTGTCTCTGTTGAAACAGGAAGTTTGGGCCGAGACATACAGTATATGACTGACTACTTGCTATTGCTAAGATAATTATTGCTGACTCATCGCTAATGATTTGCTAGTCAGTAGAGAGAGAGCATCTGATTGGACAGAAATGTTGGGTATGACGTCATCAGAGTTTTCAGAGAAGAGAAAGGCAAAAGATCATTTTAAATGTGTAAAGCTGCTAGTCAAAAGCAGCACTAGTTAAGGCTGATTTATACTTCTGCGTTGAACACAGCCTACGGCGTAGCCTGACGCACTCCTCTCGATAAGTGTTACAGCAAGCGCTGTGATTGGTCTGCTAGAAGCCTATGGTGTTATTTTAATGACAAATGTCGAGAGCGCATTATTGTAGCGGGAATATGAACGTGGTTTTGCGCAGCTCGTCAGTGAACAACGGCTCTGTGTAGTTAATGCTGCTCAATGTGAAAACACGCAGGTGATGGAGATTTACCGCTGATTACAGAACCGGCTTTACTGATAAGATGCGCATTAAATATCGCATGCGATTTATCGTGCAGCCCTAGTTGTATTTTTGTTTCAACATAAACTGGTTATTGTAGCTACTTTGTTTTCCTATATCTCTTTTATGTTTGTAGTTTGATCTTTTCTGCGAATGCACATATGCATCTCTTTGTAAAGTAGGCTACTTTGTATACACTGTTTTAAAAGTTGCTATATAAATAAAGCGTAAACCAATCAGACATCCACAACTGACCGATGAAAATACTATGTGAAATCTAATTGGCTGAGTGAACTGAACCTGGAATTCTTTTGACAATCAAAGATAGATCTTTAATTTCTTTCCAGTTTAATAATATTTAGCAGTGGTAATGAAATGTAGCCTATAGAAATGTCTAGGAATTGGTTGCTTGGATGATTTGTACATAACCTCTGTCCAACTGGTTGGTTTCTGAGCAATTTATCTAAAAACAACATATTATAGCCTATGGCTCTAAAGACTTCATATAAAACATCAATGTTATGTTATAATATGTCAGACAGATGCCTCAACTGAATTTAAAATCATTGCAATAAATTCTCAGTTGGTATGATGACAATAATAAGTAACAACTCCTCAAATCAACATCAAATGCAAAAATAGATGTAAATGATGCAAGATATAATACAATAAATGCTCTAATAGCATCGCTGTTTGGACATTTATTGGGAGTTTTTGTTTTTTTTGTTTAATCCAGTGTTTGTTTTCAGTTCGGAATTTTTTTTTCATGAAAATCCACTTAATATTAGCTACACATTCAATGGCACTCTCCTCTAAAACAGTGAATATACAGTTATATGACAGTTACATGTAATTACATTGTCTGCAAATGCATTAAACCCATAGAATAGAATGTAGTAATGTTATGGCAAATATGAAAAATTCATTATAGTGTTATATTTGGTCTCCAAATCTTAAGTATAGGTTTAGGGAATAGTGCATCTGACCCATATCTAAATAATTCTGACTTAAATCAGAAGATTTCAGATTAAAGATTCAGGTGCGAAAATAATTAATATCTATAGTGCATGAGCACAGAGAGATTTGCGAGTGCACAGGACACAGTTTGAGTGAGAGGAGAGACATGTCTTAAGCGCGCGCGTCCGGTTTTGTGCGAGAGCAAAAGAAATCCGCGCGCGAGCGGAGAGAGATTTGCGCTCGCGCATTATATTAATGTGCTTTCGTGCTACAATAATGCGTTCTCGACATTTGTCATTAAAATAATGCCATAGAAGCCCTCCCTCTGTATGTATTTGAGTTTTGTGTGTGTTTTTGCACTTTAATATACTTTAATGTTACAACTTCTTATTTAAAATAAACAAAGCAAAGAACAAGTGTCTTATCCTTTATTATACAACATAGCATTATGCATCACTTAGTTGTCCGCGACAAACAATGTTGTTGTGTCATGCTACAAGTGTTGTGGAGATTGAAAGAGTGCTTCTCCTGTTCTGCTGTCGTCTCCTTTTTTGTAGTTTTAAATAAATGATCTGTTCTTGGATATTTATTTGCCGCCGTCGGCGGCTGCTTCTTCTCCGGCTTTTGCCTTGATACTGTGGGTTTCAGCAGCAACATGACTAGCGGTCTGCACGTGTAAAAGCTCGTCGGCGCAGAAGTATAAAGGTGTATTCACACTAGGACGTCCGCTAGTTGACTTGCTTTGGTCCGGACCAAATACAATGTTGATTATTTTTGTTTGTTTGTTTGGTGTGGTTCGCTTTCACACTGCCCTTTTTGCACGTGAACCAGAAATTGTAAACAAAACCACACGTGTGCTAAAGGTCATCCATTCATTGGACAGAAATTCTCAAGTGTACCAGAGTTTGTTTGGAACCGGACCGAGACCACCTCTTCAGCTGGGTCTCGGTGCGGTTGTTTGGTCCGCACCAGAGTGCGATTGCTGTATTCACACCTGCCAAAAAGGTCCGCACCAAGAGGGGAAACGTCACACTGCCCTTTTTGCACGTGAACCAGAAATTGTAAACAAAACCACACGTGTGCTAAAGGTCATCCATTCATTGGACAGAAATGCTCAAGCGTACCAGAGTTCATTTGGAACCGGACCGAGACCACCTCTTCAGCTGGGAAAACGAACTTGAGTCCGATTCAATCGAACCAAACAAGACAGCTGTGAATACACCCTCAATCAGCCCAGAAAAGAGCGCAGAAATACAGAGAATACAGTAAAGGACGCCAAACTCAGTTTGACTGAACAGTCGTCTGTCCTCAGTTCTGTTTCCACTCACTAACACGTGATCATGGACTAGCTCACTCACCAGCTGTAACGCTCGCTCATGCACATCGTCTTTATCTCACAGAGGGAAATTAAAACGCCAGTGAGCTCGTGTGAGTGTTTATTGTGCGTTTATCTGTCGCCCACTGATTTAATTATATCTGATTAGTTGGAAAAATGAATGTCGTCCTATTTATTTGTGAGTGTAATTATGCATAAAATGACTGAGGTTCAGGAAAGAAACATAATTAATAGAGGTTTTTAATATTCACCATTAAACACTTCAGTACTAATAAATTGTGTTTGTGATTTGCATAGAAATACAGTAAGCTACAGATCAAGAGCAGCGGCTGCAGCAGAGAGACTGGAAATCTCCCTCATTTGCGTGTTCACAGATTAAAAACACTGCAGATTACACAGCAAACCTTCACAAGATGCAATCAATCACTAAAGATCTCATCAGTGTGTTTGGCTTGTGAGTGGCTCGTCTGGAAATAACGTGCTGAGTTCAGGTCAGTTCTCCAGTGATGCCAACAGTTCTGTTCATGCTCCACCTGGAGTTTTTGCTTTTAAAACTTGTCCTTTTCTACTGTGATGCTCAAACGTTGAGGTGATTTATCTGTAAATGTTGAATGAATTGATATGAAACTGTAGCTCCGTTCAGTTCAGTGCATTTGTGAGTCATTATTCATGGCACTAATTAAAGAATAATCCATATACCGCCAGAGCCTGATGTTTTATTCATCAATTAAAAAGATAACTGGAACCAATAAATCTTTTCTGCTAATGAATGTGAGCCGTGGGAGATGGAGCAATTAGTTCATTAAAGCGTCGGATCAGGTCATAATCTGAAGTTATGATTCAGTAATTAGTTTCACTGTGGGACTGTTTGGAATGCTCCAGTTTCCCCACAGAAATGACTGGAAATATAATTATGAATACCGTTGAGATTAGTGACAGCAACAATCAAATAAAACACAACGGTTCATATTCATAATTACATAACAGAGATAATATAATTTGCTCTTTAATCACCGTCTAGCGTAAAATGACCAACTAGTTCATGACAATTAATCTTCAGCTTTGTTTCTCTCATAATGACAGAAGCTCGTGGGATTTCTGAGCGAATGCAAGGAGGAACATGGATGTGAGTTTTTCTTCGTGGTGAATGAGAAATGAAATTAAACGCTTTACTGAATGAAGTATTAATGCACAGACATATGGCTGCCCTGATATTCACCCTGACGGTTTTCACTTCTGCATCATATCGAGTCTGAAAGAGTCCAGCCAACTAAACTTTAACAGTTGAATTAATCTTTAGTAATCAAATGAAATGTGAACAATTCCTTTCATTTTAGTTAAAAAAAAAAAAAGGGGGCTACACAACAGAGCTTTACCAGTTATATAAAACATGGGTGAAAAATTGTGTGATGTTGTTTCTTGTTCCTTAAAAATATTGTTTTAATAAACTATTATTATTAATACTACTATTACTTTGATAAATACACTTTAGTGTGTGTGTGTGTGCGAGTGCGTGCGCGTGAGTGTGCAAGTGCGAGTGTATGTGTGTGTGTGTGCGCGAGTGTGCGTGTGTGTGTGTGCGTGCGCGAGTTTGAGTGTGTGTGTGCGAGTGTGTGTGCGTGTGTGCGAGTGTGCGTGTGTGCGTGCGAGTGTGTGTGTGCGTGCGCGAGCGAGTGTGTGTGCGCGTGCGAGTGCGAGTGTGCGTGTGTGAGTGTGCGTGAGTGTGCGTGAGTGTGCGCGTGTGTGTGTGTGCGTGGAGTGTGTGTGTGTGTGAGTGTGTGTGTCTGTGTGAGAGAGTGTGTGTGTGTGTGTGCGTGTGTGTGTGCGAGAGTGTGTGTGTGTGTGTGCGTGTGTGTGTGGGAGTGTGTGTGCGAGTGTGTGAGCGTGTGTGTGTGCGTGCGTGTGAGCGTGTGTGTGTGTGAGAGTCACGCATGTACTGAACTCACCGCAGCTAGAGTGTGTTCACTGGGACTGTATCTGTAGCGCTTCTCTTCCAACAGCACATAAATCACAGGTGGACACAGAGAACTGCGTTTCATGCGTTGTTTACTGTAACACAACAAGGAGAGAAATACATCCTCTGGCGACAGTGGGCATTTATACACATGTACATTCATCACCTCTCAGCATCAGATAAACTTCTCTGCTGTTAACAAACACCAGAACGCAACACAGCGCGCATCTGTCTTAATAGAACAGTTTTAACAGTCAAGATTCAAACAAATAAACACCTGTAACACAACAAGGAGAGAAATACATCCTCTGGCGACAGTGGGCATTTATACACATGTACATTCATCTAAAAGAGCATACAGAAATGAGAGATAAACCTGTGTTTGATTCAAAGAAATGGCGTCAGCCATGCAACGCACATGTTAAACAAATTGCATCCAAACTCCACAAAGTTCATCAAATACAATCACAGTCACTTAACATCTTGTTACACAACATCATTAACCGTTTATCTTAATATTATTTGTGAAATCAACAAGTGTCAAGTTACAAAGAAAACTAATTTTGCGGGAGCACATTTTACCTACCACCTCTCAGCATCAGATAAACTTCTCTGCTGGGGGTGGGGGTGTGGTTTCACAGGCAAGGAAAATTACCCCAAATACTTAATATCGCCACAAGAGGTCTCTAAACAATTATTAAATGAACAAAAACACAGTAATTTTGGTGAAAGTTATAACATTTAAAGTAACATTTTTAACCC
>NW_015536480.1:1195554-1204680 GCF_001515605.1 Sinocyclocheilus anshuiensis
TTATAAAAGTAATCAAAAAGTAATCAAAAGTAATCAGTTACATTACTTTAATAAAGTAATTGAAAAAGTTACACTACTATTACATTTTAAATAGGGTAACTTGTAATCTGTAACCTATTACATTTCCAAAGTAACTTTGCCAACACTGTGTGCATGCGTGTGTGTGTGTGTGTGTATTTCCCATTCATTTCCTATGGGTGCCCATTTTTGGGCACAAATGACAAATTAATAAGTTTTTTTTTTTTCAACCACATAACTTTGTTAACTTAACTTTGTTGTTTTTTTGTTCAGGTGGCAAACTTACGAAAAGTAGCCAAGTCTTGAACCTCTCAGATTAAGGAAACTATTTAAAAAAAAATAAAAGATTTTGCCCAAGTTTGTCCTGAATGACGATTGAGGGTTAAACCTTTTTGTCATCCTAAAAAACAAAGCGCTGCCTAATGGAGTGCATAGATCAGTGTGTAAAGCTTCCCATCCAACAGCACATAAATCACAGGTGAACACAGAGAACTGCGTTTCATGCGTTGTTTACTGTAACACAACAAGGAGAGAAATACATCCTCTGGCGACAGTGGGCATTTATACACATGTACATTCATCACCTCTCAGCATCAGATAAACTTCTCTGCTGTTAACAAACACCAGAACGCAACACAGCGCGCATCTGTCTTAATAGAACAGTTTTAACAGTCACGATTCAAACAAATAAACACCTGTAACACAACAAGGAGAGAAATACATCCTCTGGCGACAGTGGGCATTTATACACATGTACATTCATCTAAAAGAGCATACAGAAATGAGAGATAAACCTGTGTTTGATTCAAAGAAATGGCGTCAGCCATGCAACGCACATGTTAAACAAATTGCATCCAAACTCCACAAAGTTCATCAAATACAATCACAGTCACTTAACATCTTGTTACACAACATCATTAACCGTTTATCTTAATATTATTTGTGAAATCAACAAGTTACAAAGAAAACTCATTTTGCGGGAGCACATTTTACCTACCACCTCTCAGCATCAGATAAACTTCTCTGCTGGGGGTGGGGGTGTGGTTTCACAGGCAAGGAAAATTACCCCAAATACTTAATATCGCCACAAGAGGTCTCTAAACAATTATTAAATGAACAAAAACACAGTAATTTTGGTGAAAGTTATAACATTTAAAGTAACATTTTTAACCCTGTTACATATCTCAATAATCAAAGCGTCTCTCTGATTCCTCCACAGACAGACAGATGTAATTTAGTTTCTGGCCGCTGCTCGTCTTCACGGGCCTCACATCCAGAAAGCTGATCAAACTCTTTCACAGAGACACACAGATTCAGCCCTGCTGCGGCTCATTTACAAACGTGTGTGTCTGTGACAGACTGAGAATAAGTGAACATCAGGACACAGACACATGAGGCGACACATCAGCAGCTCGCCGTCTCTCTCGCACATTGAGGTTATGCCAGACCAGCCGCTCGTTTCTAAAGGATGGACAGATGAAGCCCAACAGAGTCTTTGCCAAACACAGATGGTCCAAACAAACGCGTCCTGGACACTGTTTCTGTGAGTCGTGTGATGTTTTCATTTGGACTGAAATCATCACATGGCTGCAGATCTACAGACAGATATACTTGATATACTTTTAGCATTGATATTACCTCTACAACGGTCTCTCTCTGGTAGGTAATGCCTGTCAGTCTTTCTCTGGGCTGGTTTAGACTGGGGCCCTGTCCAGACGAACGCGGTTATTTTTAAAACCGCAGCTTTTTCTACACTGTTTGGCCGTTCGTCCACACGCAAACGCAGCACCAGGTCACTGAAACCGAACGTTTTTGAAAAAGCCTGCCAGGGTGAAGATTTTCAAAAACTCTGGTTGCAGTGTTATCGTGTAGACAACGAAACCGGAGTTTTTGGCTTGTGACGTCGGAGCCTGCACTGTTATCTCCGCCTACTGGAGACTTTTTCAGGCTTCTGATTGGCCTGATTGGAGTGAGTGAGTGAGTGAGTGAGTGTGTGTGTGTGTGTGTGTGTGTGTGTGTGTCTGTGTGTGAGTGTGAGTGAGTCTGTGTCTGTCTGTGTGATTATTCCTGAACCACTCAGTATGTTGGTGCTGCATGTGTTTTTCCGTCTCCACAGACAGAAGCCCAGAATAAAAATCCTGTCCTCTTTCTCTGTCACTCTCAGATGGATGTAGGACACTAAACCGGTCTGAAGTCTGCTGGGTTTTCACTCTAAACGCACCTGACAGACACTCAGAGAGGGAACGGCTCATAGATTGATCGCTCTGTGCCATAATTACACACCAGCGCCTTCAGACTCAGTTATTTGATGCGTTTAGTTTTGATTGGGAAATTTCTTCTGACAGAAACAGAATCTAAAATGACTTTGTGATTCCTCAGATGAGGGAGACATTCAGTGTGACATGAAATGCAGTAATTAACCTTTGATTTCTGTAAAACCTTTAATTAGACTGTAGATGTGAGGGAGGACATGTGACGCTGGTGTTCATCAGCTCTGAGCATTCACTGACGTGAGCTTCAGTCTTTCACAGCTCTTCATCATCATCATCATCATCATCATCACGCATCTCATAAAGGAGATTTATTGACACAAACTATGCCGGTTTGCAATGCAAATAAATCAAAGTGACGTGATATTATTAAACAGATGTTACGTTGAATATCAATTTACCAATCAAATGAAAAAGCAATAAGGGGATCATGTTTTTCTCGGCACAAATGTTTATAGGCTTTTATGATTTGTTTGTTTGCGCAGGTTATTATTGAAATAGTCTGCTGGGTTTTCACTCTAAACGCACCTGACAGACACTCAGAGAGGGAACGGCTCATAGATTGATCGCTCTGTGCCATAATTACACACCAGCGCCTTCAGACTCAGTTATTTGATGCGTTTAGTTTTGATTGGGAAATTTCTTCTGACAGAAACAGAATCTAAAATGACTTTGTGATTCCTCAGATGAGGGAGACATTCAGTGTGACATGAAATGCAGTAATTAACCTTTGATTTCTGTAAAACCTTTAATTAGACTGTAGATGTGAGGGAGGACATGTGACGCTGGTGTTCATCAGCTCTGAGCATTCACTGACGTGAGCTTCAGTCTTTCACAGCTCTTCATCATCATCATCATCATCATCATCACGCATCTCATAAAGGAGATTTATTGACACAAACTATGCCGGTTTGCAATGCAAATAAATCAAAGTGACGTGATATTATTAAACAGATGTTACGTTGAATATCAATTTACCAATCAAATGAAAAAGCAATAAGGGGATCATGTTTTTCTCGGCACAAATGTTTATAGGCTTTTATGATTTGTTTGTTTGCGCAGGTTATTATTGAAATAAAGAAAAAGCTGAAATTTAAATGCAGTAATTTGTTTCTGAAAGAAACCACTTGTTATTCAGCAGAAAACTGCTGATCCAATATTACTGAAGCTAGTGCTGACCCAAACCTTCTGCCTAAAGCCACGCTGATCATGACCTCTGACCTCTACCAACACAACCGACATGAGTGGCCCTCATGTAGCCACTAGTGTCAGTTTGACCTCTGACCTTCATGTGAGGTACAATGCTTTTGCATGGCTTTAGTTTAGAGGAAGTTCTAAATGGCTTTAGTTTTGCATGGCTTTAGTTTAGAGGAAGTTCTGCGGACGGATGTATAAATCGCTCAGGAGATGCGGCGTCTCTGTGTTTGCTGGTGTCAGAAATGTGAAGCATGTGAAGTGATGTGGAACTTGTGCTGTAGGAAAACCCTTCAACCTCATTAGCCTTCCAAAACAAAGAGACTCAGAGAGAGAGACGGAGAAGATAAAACCATCCGACGGTCCTCACTGACACTACAGAGATGCTGAAGCAGAACCCGAGACGTCCTGCAGTCTGTAATATGACAGCTGAGCATTTCAAACAGATCACACACACGCTAAAGCACTGCACACAACATCACACACATGCTAAAGCGCTTCAGCCGAATGACACGCAATTACACCAGCAGCCAATTAGAGCCAGAGGACTAAAGTGTGTGCGTGCGTGTGCGTGAGTGTGTGTGCGTGTGTGTGTGTGTGTGTGTGTGCGAGTGTGTGTGTGTGTGTGTGTGCGAGTGTGTGTGTGTGTGTGTGTGCGAGTGTGTGTGTGTGTGTGTGTGCGAGTGTGTGTGTGTGTGTGTGTGCGAGTGTGTGTGTGTGTGTGTGTGCGAGTGTGTGTGTGTGTGTGTGTGCGAGTGTGTGTGTGTGTGTGTGTGCGAGTGTGTGTGTGTGTGTGTGTGCGAGTGTGTGTGTGTGTGTGTGTGCGAGTGTGTGTGTGTGTGTGTGTGCGAGTGTGTGTGTGTGTGTGTGTGCGAGTGTGTGTGTGTGTGTGTGTGCGAGTGTGTGTGTGTGTGTGTGTGCGAGTGTGTGTGTGTGTGTGTGTGCGAGTGTGTGTGTGTGTGTGTGTGCGAGTGTGTGTGTGTGTGTGTGTGCGAGTGTGTGTGTGTGTGTGTGTGCGAGTGTGTGTGTGTGTGTGTGTGCGAGTGTGTGTGTGTGTGTGTGTGCGAGTGTGTGTGTGTGTGTGTGTGCGAGTGTGTGTGTGTGTGTGTGTGCGAGTGTGTGTGTGTGTGTGTGTGCGAGTGTGTGTGTGTGTGTGTGTGCGAGTGTGTGTGTGTGTGTGTGTGCGAGTGTGTGTGTGTGTGTGTGTGCGAGTGTGTGTGTGTGTGTGTGTGCGAGTGTGTGTGTGTGTGTGTGTGCGAGTGTGTGTGTGTGTGTGTGTGCGAGTGTGTGTGTGTGTGTGTGTGCGAGTGTGTGTGTGTGTGTGTGTGCGAGTGTGTGTGTGTGTGTGTGTGCGAGTGTGTGTGTGTGTGTGTGTGCGAGTGTGTGTGTGTGTGTGTGTGCGAGTGTGTGTGTGTGTGTGTGTGCGAGTGTGTGTGTGTGTGTGTGTGCGAGTGTGTGTGTGTGTGTGTGTGCGAGTGTGTGTGTGTGTGTGTGTGCGAGTGTGTGTGTGTGTGTGTGTGCGAGTGTGTGTGTGTGTGTGTGTGCGAGTGTGTGTGTGTGTGTGTGTGCGAGTGTGTGTGTGTGTGTGTGTGCGAGTGTGTGTGTGTGTGTGTGTGCGAGTGTGTGTGTGTGTGTGTGTGCGAGTGTGTGTGTGTGTGTGTGTGCGAGTGTGTGTGTGTGTGTGTGTGCGAGTGTGTGTGTGTGTGTGTGTGCGAGTGTGTGTGTGTGTGTGTGTGCGAGTGTGTGTGTGTGTGTGTGTGCGAGTGTGTGTGTGTGTGTGTGTGCGAGTGTGTGTGTGTGTGTGTGTGCGAGTGTGTGTGTGTGTGTGTGTGCGAGTGTGTGTGTGTGTGTGTGTGCGAGTGTGTGTGTGTGTGTGTGTGCGAGTGTGTGTGTGTGTGTGTGTGCGAGTGTGTGTGTGTGTGTGTGTGCGAGTGTGTGTGTGTGTGTGTGTGCGAGTGTGTGTGTGTGTGTGTGTGTGAGTGTGAGTGTGAGTGTGGGTGTGTGTGGGTGTGTGTGTGGGAGTGTCTGGACTACCTGGTGAACTAGCTGAACCTAGACTAGACTCATCTTGTTAAGAAGTTGTGAGCTCATGTCTACACGTCTAGCTTCTTCAGGATGCTCTTCACTGATTTCTGCACAGATGACAAATAGAAAGTCAGATGAACAGTGTGCTGCTGAGATGGAGCTCTTCTGATGATCCGCTTGTTCTTTCACGACCCAGACACCAGATGGCAGCATCACCAGAAGACTCCATTTCTATATCTTTCATCAGAAATCACATGCTCTCTTGAATAGGTACTTATTTTGAATAAGTAATTACTTTGTGAGTGCTAAAAAGTATGTTCTATATAGTATGAATCTGTGTAGTATGAGTGTAATTTGGCCCTACGTTCATCACACACACCAGACTCTCACCGGAAGTAGTAGGTCTTTTTGCCATCTGTTTTATGAGAACTGTGAATTCAGACACACTTCTTTTGTCACACACTGTTTTTCTCCTGCTATATAGAAGAAAAGTATGTGATTTCAGATGCAGCCAATCACAGCCTGATTTGAAATCTCACTCTTTTTTTCTCCATGTTTATTTAATTGAAAAAATATATATTAACTATTAATATTATTAATTATTAATTAAATATTAACAAACAATCTGATGCAATGTTCCTCTTTAACGTGCTGAATTTTGACAGTAAACATTTCTGGTTTTCATGGAAAGCCCAGGACGTCCTCTTTCAGAAACGTGAAGATTTGCTGTGTGTGTTCTCTGAGAAATAAAAAACACGGCATCCTCTACCGAGGACAGGAGTGAATGGCTGCGTCTCAGGAGGATAAATAGCGTAGTTTATCATGACTTCATAGTGAAGTCTCGTTTTTTTGTCTCATTTATCACCGTACTTCTGAGCATTTCCTATTGTTTTCTTGTCTCTTGTGTTTCCTCTTGGATTCCTCTCTGGATTAAAGGCACACTTCACCAGAAATGATCATTCTGTTAGCATTCACTCGCTCTCATGTCGTTCAAACCTGCATGACTGTCTTTCTTCGATGCAACACAAGGAAGATATTTTGAGAAATGTCTCAGTGTATTTTTGTCCATACACTGAAAGTCAATGGGCTTCAGGTTTCCAACGTTCTTCAAAATATCTTCTTTTATGTTCCGGAGAAAGAAAGTCCCAGATGTTTGGAGTGATGTGATGGGTTTCTGATGCTGATTCCTGTTTGTCCTTGGTTTCATGACTTCAGGCCGTTGTCTGCCTGTTACTCATGCAGCGAGTCTTGGTGATAAGTGCTGCATTCACATGCGAGTGAACGGACGCTGAATGTCGTTCTGTCATTTGTCTCGGGCGTTTCTGCTAAGTTCAGGTCAAAACGAAGCCCTGAACACGTCTCTGTGACGAGCGAGAGCGATCTGGGATATTAAATATCCTGCAGACCCAGCCGTATTCAATCCATGAGACACTATTAGATCATCTACAGTGGCAGTTTTTAAAGCTATGCATAAGGTCTTTTTTTTTTCTTTGCTGAAGCCTGTCCCTGATTATTCTAGATTGTAATTTGCATTTAGAATGGACATTACTTTGTCCAGAGGCTTTTATAAGCGTTCTGAAAAAACTCTTGGCTTGTGGGTCACGAGTCTCTTCAAGGGCTTTGAGTTCAAAACGATTCAGTCAAATCTCAGTCAAGAAAAGCTGAGACGATTCCTGCTTTATGAAGCGCGAGGGAATGTGACCTCAGCAGACGGCAGAGAAACAGATCCGATGAGCGATCAGCGTTACAAGCGTGAGAGACACAGTTTATCAGCTGCTGCTCTGTTTGTCTTTAGTAAATCACAAATGTGAACTGAACGCAAATGAATAAGCTGTTACTTTGAGAATGTCTAGAAAACTGAAGAGCAAATGAACGGGAAGATCTTTTGACAAATAAAGAGCCAGAATGTGTTTGTCAGTGAGTTACGCTGAGCATCAGGAGTGTGAAGAGTGAAGATGCTGTGAGGTTTCTAGTATCTCTGCGTGATTTAGCTGTATTGATTATCATGACAAACTCTTTGAATAAAGCGGACACGACGATGCAGATTTTTAGATTGTTTCTTGCGGTTAGCTCATAATGTTTTTGCACCAAAAAAGTACAATATTTGTAAAATTGATAATTTTCCATCCTCATTTTAACTCAGTCTTAAGGGTGTTTCCTCTTAGAAACGGAAGTGAGCTCCCACTGCTGCGATTGGACAACTCCAATCCTCCGGGCTTTTCAGAAGGGTAGAAAAGATTCATTCGTATTTTAAACATTTTGATAGTCCACTTTAGACATTCTACTATATAAATATGAACTCACTGTAGAATGTCTAAAGTGGACTATCAAAAGAAAGTGTTAGTTTTGAGTTTTAAAAGCAACCTCTCATATATGTAAATATCAAGAATATTTTGATTCTCCATTTCATGACCCCCTTTACATGACTGCAAATGCCTAATGATTCTTGTATGCTAGTGCGTTTACCACCTGTGTGTTGTGTTTGTTAGTGTGCTGCTGTGAAATACATTGTGGTTCGGAGATTGCGTTCAGACTGGTGATGAGGTGTCGAGACAATCCTCTGAAAAGAGTGTGAAATGAGCTGTCTGCAGTGTTTGAGCGTCTGTGCTGTTCTGTACGTGATGTGAAGTTCTGATCGTGTCAGTGAACCCAGCCCGTCTGCCGTGACGTTTCCACGGCTGATAATGTGCTTTTGGTGCAGGTGAAGATAGGATCAGCCAGTGCAGCTCGAACACCGTGAATCAGCACTGCGTTCAGAGATTTACTGCACTAACTAAATAGAGACAGATGCTTTTAATGAAAGCGGTGCTTTAAATCTGAATGTACTCATGACGACTTCTCCAGTCCAAATTAAATCACATTCAGAGCCCACAGTCCTCCTGCTGTGACCACACAAGTGTTTTGGTTTGCTAATGTGCTTCAGAAGCCCAACATCACATCAATTATTCTCTGGTGCTCACATCAGCTCACACAGATGGTCTCATACGCTCATAATCACAAAGCACCTACTGCATGTTGGCATAATGTAGGTGAACTATTCCTTTGTTTTGTAGTTTAATATTTGTATAGTTTGACCACATAGTCGACATGCTTTCATCTGCTGAGGATTGTCAGCCCACGTCCGTCTAACGTGAGAAACACAGGACGGCCTTCATTGATCTGCTGTGGGAAACTGAGGAACATGATACTGCAGGCGAAAGCGTTTAAATACTTCCAGCAGCTTCATCTCATTGATGGTGTTTCGGGGAAGGTAACAGTGATCTCCAGTGTCGTCTGGATCTCAGCAGGAGCTCAAATTAAACTCTGAGACGCACGGATCTCCTGTTACTCTCCAGACGAGACGCGTCATGCCTGTGCAGAAATCATTCATACATCACACGACTCGACTGATAGGCGTTCAGAGGAGAAACCAAAGCCGAGCTTGTGAATCGAGCCGTTAGCTGTTAGCGCTGGTGTTCTGATGAGCTGCTGGACGATCAGATGTGATTCTCTGACGCTCGTGTTTGAGGCTGATGAACACACTCACACACACACACACACACACACACACACACACTCACACTCCCACACACTCACTCTCACACACACACACTCACACTCTCTCTCACACACACACACA
>NW_015536480.1:1205539-1208335 GCF_001515605.1 Sinocyclocheilus anshuiensis
ACACACACACACACTCACACACACACACACTCATTTCATTCACAGCACACACTCATCAGGACAAAAGGAAACTCACATTTACTGCAGCAGCACCTGATGAAACAGTCGATTTTTGTGTTTAAGGACGTGTAATGAACACACACACACACACACACACACACACAAACACACTCTCTCTCTCTCAGGATGAAGACACACTGGGTGATTCTTCCGCTCGTGGCGTTTCTCTTCAGGTGTGGTCAGGTGTGTCTGTCTCTGTGTTTAGTCTCAGTGCTCATGTTCTGATGGTTTATAAAGTCTGCTTAAAGACCGATTGAGCTGTTTTCTGTCTACTGTTTGAGATATTTTCTTGTTTTCGTTCAGGAGTTCAGTCAGTTCTTATGACGGAGGCTCTGTGTGTCGCTGCTGCTTAGGTGGACAGGAGACTTAATGGTGCTTTTTTAATTCTCTCTCTCTCTGATCTTTCTGAAGATGTCAGACTCTTGTTCTCGTGCGATTTACTGCAGGATCTCAAAGGTGTGTAAGTTCACTCAGTATATAGAGAACATGAGAGAGTGTCTAACCTCTAACTGTCTGTCTGTCTCTTCTTCGTTTATGGCAGATGAATTCAGCCTTCATGAACACTTGTGATTCATGACTGAACTGCGTGAAGAGCGAGTAGCAGTAGATTCAGCATAATTCTAGATTTCAGACTGCTGTAGACGTCATTTTTCTTTTCCAATCACTCCGGCTGCTGCATTATTCATGAGCATTATGAATATGTAATTCAAAGTAAATAAGTCTATATTTGACTCACTGACTGGATGAATCAGACTGCGCTTGAAATAATGATGATATTCAGGTGTTTTGTCTGCTAGGGTTGGGTATCAAAACCCGGTGCTTTTATGACCGGTATGTACCGGACGAATCAGAACACAGATTTCGCTGCCACTTAAATGCCTGAGCTGTGGATTGAAATATCTGCTCTCTGGTGCTCCAAAACGGACGTAAGAAGCATCATCATCACGTGGTCGCTAGCTAAATTAAACTGCATTCATGTGCTGTCAGAATAACCAGAAAAATTATTTTCTGACGGAGAAAATTCACGTGAAGCGAGTGCGAAAGCTCTGAAGATCCAGCACATCTCTGTATAACGTTAGTGTCCATGTTGTTTTCACATTCCAACTTAAAAGCACAAGTCAGTAAATGAGCATCCGAGGAGCGCGTGAATGCAGCAGTTACACTTGCTCTGATGTTAACTAGCTACATTAAACCTGCTTCAAGCTAAACTTCCCTTGTACTGAGAAGCTTTTCTAAACCCGTTGTCCAACAAAAGAGAACATTATATATTGTTTTTACTCCACAACATCAGTCAAACGCTTCCTTTTGTGATCTGATGTGGCTTCTTATCACAGAATAAGGCAGAAAATATGTTCTATACTGTAATAAAGACTATGTCGATTAGCAGTGGATTATAAATATACTGAATTACTATGAAAATACCAGAGATAGCTTGAAGAACACAGATAAACTATGCATTGTCACAGTCTGGTGTTTATTGTCTTCATGTTTCATCATTTGAAGCGATGCCTTTGTCCATATGAGGGATTTCCTGGAGCGTCATCAGTTCTGTTACTTCTGTGATGCACAAGTGGAGTTTCTGTGCGAGGCGTCCAGTATTAATGAAACTAACATTACAGTCTTTATAGCACTCAATAATGGCCAATCCATCCTATTTTGGGTAAAAATAGGAAAAATAATACTTCTGTATAAGTAGACATATGATAATCCATGTTTTACTTCAGTGTACAGGATTTTTTTTTGTTAATTTGTTTTAAAAATCACATTTTAAATCGCAAAAAACATTCTGATGTGCCAAGCCATCCGAACCGAGTCGTGATATGATAAGATAATTGTCTTTGTTAGAAAATGGACTGAAATAGACATCATCATCAGCTCAGGTGTCCACTCACCTGACTGTCCCTCATTAGCATCAAGCCAATTAAGGAAACAAATTGTTTTTAGGGACCAATGTTTCAGTAGGAAATGCATCATTCTCATACGTCTCCAAGCCTGTTTAAACACGTCCCCCGTGATTCCTCACAATCACTTTAGAGATGCGTCTGTGTTTTCATGTGATATGATGTTGTCAGATGAAGCCGAGCCGATCGACTGATACACATTTATCAGAGACTGAGATCAGATGATTTCATGACTCACTGTTGTGATGGAGCAACACACACACACACACACACACACACACACACACACCAGCAGCGTTAAGCACACACACACACACATTCAGATTCACTCATATATTTTATTTAGTCTGGTGTGTATGTACGTTTAATGCTGCTGGTGTGTGTGTGTGTGTGTGTGTGTGTGATGCTGCTGGTGTGTGTGTGTGTGTGTGTGCACGCTTAATGCTGCTGGTGTGTGTGTCTGTGTGTGTGTGTGTGTGTGTGTGTGCGCGCACTAATGCTGCTGGTGTGTGTGTTTTTAACACTGCTGGTGTGTCTTAAGGGCTCTCGGGTCGTTATGTGTGTAACTGTGTCGGACTGACTCACTGACGTCTCTCTCCAGTCAAGCTCTTCTCTGTGTGTCTTTGGTTAATGAGCAGCCCAGAGCACAGGTGCATTATGGGTAATGTGAGTGGGGGGTTCTGGACTTAGTAATTGATGTGACACTCAAGACAAAGGTCCTGCAGTTTGATTCATTATGAAACGATCTGATCTGCCCTGACCGACACACACACACACACACACACACACACACACACACACACTCTCTCTCTCTCTCTCATATACTGCACTGTGG
>NW_015536480.1:1209428-1210413 GCF_001515605.1 Sinocyclocheilus anshuiensis
GTGTGTGTGTGTGTGTGTGTGTGTGTGTGTGTGTGTGTGTGTGTGTGTGTGTTATGTGTATGTCAGTGCTGCTCTCTAGTGGAGCTCATCTGATTTACCGTTCAGATTTCATGGAGAATCTATACATGATTTATCAGCCTGTTTTTCATAAATCATCCTCATTCCCACCACGTTGTTTGTTCAGTGATGAATTCCAAATATTGTTTATTATTATAGCAGCAGTGAATTTCATAAATATCTGTGACTGTTCCTGATCAGGTTGAAGAAACTTTAATTTGCTGGTTTTCTGCTCCAGAGAGACAAAGCAAAAAGAATCTGAATGTAAACTGTTACTAATCGATCACAGCTGAATTAATTCACAAAAAAACAAGCAAAAATAACGAAGACTGACGCTGGATGGAGAATTCAGTCAGAACTGGACTGAGGAACTCCGATTCGGTCAACAGGAAGTGATGTCATTCTGAAAGTTTCCTGAGAAAAATTATTGGGTCGTTGATTTATTTATTTATTTATTTATTTATTTTTACATTTAATACTGACATTTAAGGGTATTTTAATGTATTTACGGTATATTTTTTACTCTGAACCAATAGAAATAGATTTTGTAACTGTTTTCTATAACCTTAATAATGTAATTTGATTTTGGTTGTCGTTCTTTGAGCCACTTCTCACCTGAAGGGACAGTTCACCTAAAAACAATCATTCTCTTATCCTTTACTCTCTAATCTGTGTGACTTCCTTCATTATGATCACAAACCACAGCAACTTTATACATGAAGTTTCTCCATTTTTTTTATTTATTAACAATCTAGAGATTAAATAAAAGAGGTGTGTGCGTGCGTGCGTGCGTGCGTGAGTGAATGACTGAGTGTGTGTGTGTGTGTGTGTGTGTGTGTGTGTGTGTGTGTGTGAGTGTGTGTGAGTGTGTGTGAGTGAGTGAGTGAGTGAGTGAGTGAGTGAGTGAGAGTGTGTGTGTGTGTGTGTG
>NW_015536480.1:1211648-1214504 GCF_001515605.1 Sinocyclocheilus anshuiensis
GTGTGTGTGTGTGTGTGTGGGTGTGTGTGTGTGTGAGTGTGTGTGTGTGTGTGTGAGTGTGTGTGCGGCCTCATTAGAGCTTCTCTCACGGTCTGTTATCTGTGAAGTCTCCAGGATGTGCTTGTGTGCTGTCTCCTTGGTAACAGCAGCATCTCTGATGCTCGACAGATGTGAATTAGAGCTTTACGTCACAGTAAAAGCTTGTGATGAAATCATGAGTCACTGTGATGCATCTGTGACCTCTGACCTCAAACACACACAGAGAGTAATAAAACCAGCTGTTTATCAGTGACGTTAAAGCCAGGCCACATTATTTGCTGCTGCTAGTGTTATTGCTGCTGTATGAAATGAGAAATACTATTCATTACAAGTTCATTATTATGATGACGACAGATGTCACATTTAATGTGCTTCATAATAAATCTGTGATAATCTGTGATGTGCTGAATGCATATTCTTCTCTTCTGTGAATGATGTACAGCTAATATCTGTGACATATCTGTGTCCTTTATCACAGAAAACCATTTCAACTTGTTTTAAAAAAAAATCACAGTTACAGTAACACACGGGGTCATGAGGTCACGGCCGTCATCTTGTGATCTGTAATGTTTGTTGTTTTTTAGTATTATTCACATTAATGTCCATTGTTACCGTCCACATGATTGTTGTGTTTTGAGTCTAAATTATTTTCTGTGGTGATGGACATGATGCCATAAATGCTGTCAGTGGATATCAAACCAAGCACGTTCATTTAAGCCTCCTAAAATAAATCCAGTTCTGCTTCATATTACATAATAACTGATCTCAGAGGAGATGGAAAGGAGTGTTTGTGCTGTAATGAGGTCTGTGTCCAGCAGGGGTCCCTGTTTCACAGAGGAAATTACATCACACAGGCGCTCCGTAAAGCTGTGTAAGGGGTTTTTGCAGTAGCATGAATACAATGTTCCCGACAGATGTCAGTGATGAGAAACACAGCAGAACTGAACTGAGAACAGCACACAGAGGAGCAGCCAATCAGAGGCGCTCTCTGCCTGTCAGTCATTCTGTGTGTTTAATGGACAGCCGATGAGAGAAGACACGTTTGTCTGTGCTGTTTCTGTCAGCTTGCAGGAACGACATCACATCATTAATGTTAACGCTGTGGCTGTTATTATGAGGTCGGCAGATGCTGCATCAGCAGGAGGGGTTTCACATATTTATCTGAAAGCTGATGTGAAGAGACTGCTTGTGAAAGTCAGTCGCAGCAGGACTCTTTCTCAGCCTCCGCTCGTGGTTTCAAGGTCTCCATCCTGATGTTCTGCATTTATATCGTTAAAGACGTCAGGAAGTTCCTCTTGCGACGAGTTTGTGTTCTTTTGTTTGACTGATTCGTAACCGGTTTTTAAAGCATCATAGAATTAATTCCATCTGTGAGGGAAAACTGCCTACAGATGGACAGATTATGTGGATTAATGCAATTAGAGGTGCAATTAATTAGTAATGAGTGAACACTATATTACTAAACAACAGACTGCAGATATGCGTCATATGTGCTGTGTTCAGAATAGCATAATGTGGTATTCATGCTAGATCTGCAGTGCAGGGTTTACAACAGAGCAGCACACTGCACGAGATACAGTATCCCACAATGCAGTGCGTTTCTCCGGACCTTTCATTTCCAGTGTGACGAATGACCTTAAATTAGATATCGCTTCTTATATCTTGACTCGGACGGTCAGTGGTTTTGCATTCTGAGATGATATCCGGACGCTGCTCTGCATGTAACATGGTCAGGTGATAGCAGCGTATTGTTAGCGTTTATCGTTGCGGATAAGATGCTAAAGCTGCAGCTGGAGCTTGAGCTCTTTTACTGGTTGCTAGGGTGTCGTGGGTGGTTGCCAGGGAGTTGCTATGCAGTTACTAGGGTGTTTTGTGACACCTCGGATCCATCCTTCATTGGTGGGATTTTGATCGGATCACTCTAAGCTCTGAAGCTAGAATGAATCATTTCCTCTAGGACTAGTGTGTAAAGTTTCTACATGATATTTCCACTGTTTGTGATGTAATTGCTGGTAATATAGTACAAGGAAGGAATGAATCCTTTGTGATTTTCACTGCTGTATTAATTTCATCAGCTTTTCATCACCACAGTCAAGAACAAGACTCATTCATCAGTATTTAACCTAAAGAAATATCAACTTAGAGAATGATATTTGCCTGTATGCAGACAGAATAATCAATAATAATCAATACCGGTTATTCAGAAACACAAGAACCTGAGGCACATGGCTGCTGCTGTTGCCATAGCAACTGCTCCACACATCTGGTGTGGAAACATGTTTGATATTCATCCATCTGCGGTTGAGCCGATTAGCACTAACTAACCCAACAGAGTGACTTTATACATGTTAACCAGGTCAGTGTTTCTCTCTCAGCAGTGTGTTGACACACACGCACACACTCACACACACTCACGCGCACACACACGCTCACACTCACGCACACACACTCTCTCATGCACTCACACACTCTCTCACACTCACACGCACACACTCACACACGCACACACTCACACGCACACACTCACACTCACACACACACTCTCACGCACTCACACACTCTCACACACACACACACACACACACACTGACACTTGAGAGATCTATGAATATTGATGAATATTGACCAGTCAATGTCTGATTCCCGTCTGTAATCATGTGGTTTTCTTCAGTGAGTGTGTGTGTAAGAGAGACACTATAGGCTGTTCAGAGAGGGAACACTTTCTTTCTTTCTTTTTTCTTTCTTTTTTCTTTCTTTCTCTCTCTCTCTCTCTCTCTCTCTCTCTCTCTCTCTCTCTCTCTCTCTCGAGCGCGGGGG
>NW_015536480.1:1214690-1218694 GCF_001515605.1 Sinocyclocheilus anshuiensis
TTCTTTCTCTCTCTCTCTCTCTCTCTCTCTCTCTCTCTCTCTCTCTCTCTCTCTTTCTCTCTGGAGCGAGGGGGCGTTCTGACCTCACTCGACCCTGTGCAGAAGGAAACTACTTCCTGTCAGCTGCCACTCAAAGGCCTGATGAAGGAATGTGGGGGAACAGCTCATTTCTCTGGAGGAAGAACAGTCTCCCGCTGTATCTGCAGCCAGTCATCGCTCTGTCCTCTGAAAGCCCACGGCGAGAGTCACGAGCGCTGACCGCACGTCCCACACCAGCAGATCACATCAGATGCTGTTTCTGAAGCCTCAGTTCCACTGTATAGTGCTTAAGTTGTTCATTTAATCACTCATGAATTCCACATGAACACAAAAGTATTGTTTCATCAGCACAGTGATGCGTCTGTAAATATGAAACTCTGATCCTTTGATCTCATGTCCAGATTCACAATCTGCCTTCGGTTCTCCCGTGTCGAATAACTAAGAATAACAACAGTCAAAATCAGAACAGATTTAAACATTAAATCGAGTGTGTTCCTTTCAACTCCTTTTCAACCCTTTCAACTTTTATCTTTTATCCCTTTGACTAATGAGCAGCACACAAAACTCTGAATGTCTTGTCTGAATTGATATGATGTGACATGATATTTTGTGATGTGATGTGACTGAAATAAACCGGCAAGAGCGACAGTAGGTAATGTACAGACTGAAGCGTGAGGGTTTGATGGCTTTCTGGTTTGCTGTTTGATGTGATGTGATGTATCGTGACGTGACGTGACGTGACGTGTCGTGTCGTGTCGTGTCGTGACGTGACGTGTTGTGCCGTGTTGTGTTGTGTTGTGATGTGACGTGTTGTGTTGTGTTGTGTTGTGTTGTGTTGTGATGTGACGTGTTGTGTTGTGACGTGACGTGTTGTGTTGTGTTGTGTTGTGACGTGTTGTGACGTGTTGTGATGTGATGTGCTGTGATGTGATGTGGCGTGTTGTGATGTGACGTGATGTGTTGTGACGTGTTGTGATGTGACGTGTTGTGTTGTGACGTGTTGTGATGTGTTGTGATGTGATGTGATGTGTTGTGACATGTTGTGATGTGATGTGCTGTGATGTGACGTGATGTGGCGTGTTGTGATGTGACGTGACGTGATGTGTTGTGACGTGACGTGACGTGACGTGACGTGTCGTGTCATGACGTGACGTGTTGTGCCGTGTTGTGTTGTGATGTGACGTGTTGTGATGTGACGTGACGTGTTGTGACGTGTTGTGACGTGACATGATGTGACGTGATGTGATGTGATGTGATGTGATGTGATGTGTTGTGATGTGACGTGATGTGTTGTGATGTGATGTGACGTGATGTGGCGTGTTGTGATGTGACGTGATGTGATGTGATGTGTTGTGACGTGTTGTGATGTGACGTGACGTGACGTGTCGTGTTGTGTCGTGACGTGTTGTGCCGTGTTGTGTTGTGATGTGACGTGTTGTGATGTGACGTGACGTGTTGTGACGTGTTGTGACGTGACATGATGTGACGTGATGTGATGTGATGTGATGTGATGTGATGTGTTGTGATGTGACGTGATGTGTTGTGATGTGATGTGACGTGATGTGGCGTGTTGTGATGTGACGTGATGTGATGTGATGTGTTGTGACGTGTTGTGATGTGACGTGACGTGACGTGTCGTGTTGTGTCGTGACGTGTTGTGCCGTGTTGTGTTGTGATGTGACGTGTTGTGATGTGACGTGACGTGTTGTGTTGTGTTGTGTTGTGACGTGTTGTGACGTGTTGTGATGTGATGTGCTGTGATGTGATGTGGCGTGTTGTGATGTGACGTGATGTGTTGTGACGTGTTGTGATGTGACGTGTTGTGTTGTGACGTGACGTGTTGTGTTGTGTTGTGTTGTGACGTGTTGTGACGTGTTGTGATGTGATGTGCTGTGATGTGATGTGGCGTGTTGTGATGTGACGTGATGTGTTGTGACGTGTTGTGATGTGACGTGTTGTGTTGTGACGTGACGTCGTGATGTGAAGTGATGTGATGTATCGTGACGTGACGTGTTGTGCCGTGTTGTGTTGTGATGTGACGTGTTGTGTTGTGTTGTGACGTGACGTGACGTGTTGTGTTGTGACGTGTTGTGATGTGTTGTGACGTGTTGTGACGTGTTGTGATGTGATGTGATGTGTTGTGACATGTGATGTGCTGTGATGTGACGTGATGTGGCGTGTTGTGATGTGATGTGATGTGTTGTGACGTGACGTGACGTGACGTGATGTGACGTGATGTGTTGTGATGTGATGTGATGTGACGTGATGTGTTGTGATGTGACGTGATGTGGCGTGTTTGATGTGATGTGACGTGTTGTGATGTTATGTGTTGTGATTATCACTCGTGACAAATCGAATTATTGATATTATCAACACTTTTACTAGTAGCAATTCAGTTGTTGATATCAAGAATAGACATTTGCACTAGTAACCATGTCATTCCTGATATCAAAAATAAAGGTTTTTACTAGTAAGAATTCTATTTCTGATATGTAGAATTGGAATTTCAACTATTACGAAATCTATTCTCGATATCAACAATTGAATTTGAATGGCAGCCTATGGTGACATTTAACTAGTAAAAATACAATTACAGATATCAAGAATTATAGTTTTTACTAGTTGAAATACAATTCTTGATATCAAGAATTCGTATTTCTTTGAGTGATGACGTCATTGTTGATATCAAGAATGAACAGTTTTACTAGTGGAAATGTAATTCCTGATATTAAAAATTGCACTTGTTACTGGTAGAAATGTAATTCCTGATATCAAGAATGAGCATTTTAACTAGTGAAAATTTAATTCTTGATATCACAAATTCATGTCCTGCAAATGATTAAAAGTCAAAACGGCTTGCCTATTGCCATTCCCATGACATAAATTCTTGATATCAATAATATTTTTACTAGTTGAAGCCTAATTCCTGATATCAAGCACTAGCATTGTAACTAGTGAAAATTGAATCGTTGATATCAAGAATTCATATCCTGGGGAAAAAAGTCAAAACAGCTTGCCATATGATGTGTTGTGGTGATGTGATGTGATGTGATGTGATGTGATGTGATGTGATGTGATATGATGATGTGTTGTGGTGTGATGTGATGATGTGATGTGATGTGATGATGTGATGTGATGTGATGTGATGATGTGTTGTGATGATGTGTTGTGGTGATGTGATGTGATATGATGATGTGTTGTTGTGTGATGATGTGATGTGATGATGAGATGTGGTGATGTGTTGTGGTGATGTGATGTGTTGTGATGTGATGTGATGATGTGTTGTGGTGATGTGATGTGATGATGTGTTGTGTTGTGTTGTGATGTGATGTGGTGATGTGTTGTGATGATGTGATGTAGTGATGTGTTGTGGTACAGTGTTAATTTCATTAACGAAGACGATGACGAAAAATATTCGTTAACGAACATTTTTTCTGTGACGAAGACTAGACGTTGACGAGCTAAAACTAATATCTGATGATAAAAACTATGACGAAATTTATGCCGCGTCTTCGTTAACAAGACGAGACGGGACTATAATGTTATTTGAGGACTACCGGACATTCAAAATGCATACTATAGGCTACTGTCTTGACCTTAAAAATGTGCGTCCCTGTCATTGGATTGCAATCGGATAAGGGGCGTTCGCATATCTAGTCTAAGTCCATAGACTGTGATCTAGTCTCAGTATGGCAGCCGCAGTGGATGGATAGACTACCAAAATGCGAACTAGCGATCTGAAACAATGGCCTTAGCACCCGAAAGGGTAGGCAAAAGGTGACCAGACGTCCCGTTTTTCCCGGGAGTCACAATTCGTTGTCGATTAACTTAAAGTTAGTGAAGGCGGGATAGGCGGAATCGCGCTGATAGAAGTGCTCTCGTGCACGCTCCACTTCTTCAGTTCTCATATACAGCGCGCGATCAGTTCCCAGTGCTCAAATACACACACAGCAGTCCAAATGTCT
>NW_015536480.1:1219183-1221232 GCF_001515605.1 Sinocyclocheilus anshuiensis
AAGGGTAGGCAAAAGGTGACCAGACGTCCCGTTTTTCCCGGGAGTCACAATTCGTTGTCGATTAACTTAAAGTTAGTGAAGGCGGGATAGGCGGAATCGCGCTGATAGAAGTGCTCTCTCGCGCATGCTCCTCTTCTTCAGTTCTCATATACAGCGCGCGATCAGTTCCCAGTGCTCAAATACACACACAGCAGTCCAAATGTCTTCCGTGTAGAGTATCTCACGTAAATACAGTTATGGATTAAGTGAACGTGAACAGGTGGATGAAAACTGAACGTGTCAGTATTACATGCATATGTTCCGTCTTAAAGGAACAGCATTCCTAATTAAGTACCTATCCGTGTCATTAATGTTAACCAACAAAAGATGTTAAATAAATATTTTAAGTAAACCTACTGTATCTGAAAAATAAGTTTAATTTGTTTCTCTTTCGTATATGTCTTGTCTTATTCTGCTTCTTTTTCAAAAATTATAAATTATATATATTAAATATATTATACATGAACAACTATAATTTTTATAAGTTGCTCCCTTTTCACTACTGTTAAAGGGATAATTATTAAAAATGTAAAAAATTTACATTTTCATCATTTATTCAAGTTTTTCAAAATTCAATACTTGATTCAAATTTCTCATAAGCTTAATTGATTTGGTCTAAAGAGAGAAGAATAAATGACTATTTTAGTTTGAAGACTACATATAAAATAGCTACCAAAATAAATGTTGGTAACTGCAGTTTGACTAAAAGTAATGACTAAAAGTTGACTTTTCGTTGACTAAAACTAGACTATAACTTTGAAAGACTCAAATGACAAAAATGTGACTAAGACTATTAAGCATTTTCGTCTCAAGATAAAGACTAAGACTAAATCAAAAATGCCTGTCAAAATCAACACTGTTGTGGTGATGTGATGATGTGTTGTGGTGTGATGATGTGATGTGGTGTGATGATGTGATGTGTTGAGGTGTGATGATGTGATGTGGTGATGTGTTGAGATGTGATGTGGTGATGTGTTGTGGTGTGATGTGATGAGTTATGTTGTGATGTGATGATGTAATGTGCTGTGGTGATGTGATGATGTGATGTGATGTGATGTGGTCATGTGTTGTGATGATATGATGTGATGTGGTGATGTGTTGAGGTGTGATGATGTGATGTGGTGATGTGTTGTGGTGATGTGATGTGTTGAGGTGTGATGATGTGATGTGGTGATGTGTTGTGGTGATGTGATGTGTTGAGGTGTGATGATGTGATGTGGTGATGTGTTGTGGTGATGTGATGTGTTGAGGTGTGATGATGTGATGTGGTGATGTGTTGTGGTGATGTGATGTGTTGAGGTGTGATGATGTGATGTGGTGATGTGTTGTGGTGATGTGATGTGTTGAGGTGTGATGATGTGATGTGGTGATGTGTTGTGGTGATGTGATGTGTTGAGGTGTGATGATGTGATGTGGTGATGTGTTGTGGTGATGTGATGTGTTGAGGTGTGATGATGTGATGTGGTGATGTGTTGTGGTGATGTGGTGATGTGTTGTGATGTGACATGACGTGATGTGATGCGAGTTGTGATGTGACTATTTCTTCCTCCTGTGCTGCTGGATCCATCTGGATCTTTTGTGTTCTGGTGACTGAAATAAACCTGTGAAATGACAAGACCTACACACTGAAGCGTGAGAGTTTGACGGCTTTCTGGTTTGGTGTTCGGGTTATGGACTCATTTATCATCTGGAGCTGTAGCAGTTTACCTTCAGAACTTTCACACACGGCAGTAACACAAGAAACAAACACCGGTGGTTCATTTTTTCAAAATTCAATACTTGATTCAAATTTCTCATAAGCTTAATTGATTTGGTCTAAAGAGAGAAGAATAAATTACTATTTTTGTTTGAAGACTACATATAAAATAGCTACCAAAATAAATGTTGGTAACTGCAGGTTGACTAAAAGTTGACAAAAAAGCAATGACTTTTCGTTGACTAAAACTATGAAAGACTCAAATGACTAAAATGTGACTAAGACTATTAAGCATTTTCGTCTCAAGATAAAGA
>NW_015536480.1:1222260-1234622 GCF_001515605.1 Sinocyclocheilus anshuiensis
AAGGTTAATTGAAAAGAATCAGTTCGTTCTTGAATCAGACACCGCTTCTGCGTCTCGGAGCACGTGATATATTATAAGGAGTAACGATATGTTTTATGAAATGTAGTGAAGTAAAAAGTACGATCTTATGCTTTGGAATGTAGTGAAGTAAAAGTAAAAGTTACTCAAAATAAAACTACTCCAGTAAAGTACAGATACTTGAAAAATGTACTTAAGTACAGTAACGAAGTAAAGCTACTCCGTTACTGTCCACCACTGCTTTACTGTATCTAGGCTATTATGACAAGTATGTGTGGTAAATGATCCTAATCGATTACTGACTGAACCATTATGAGATAAGAATAAATGCAGTGGAGTCAGTGCAAATGTCCTAAATGTTATTGCTGTAAAACTTGTCATGACGAGCAGGAAGGGGCAGTGAAGTGCTCTGATCTACTAGTCAGCTTAGCCAGTAGGTGAGATCTTGTGCATTTTCTATGTGGATGAAGGGTAGAAGGTTCATTCTGTCCTTTAAGGAGGTCATGTCCTACATTTTATATCATTTTATTGTTTCCCTGAAGTCCACTTTTAATAAGTCATGGTTTCATGCACAAAGAACAGTCATAATTTAGTTTTATATGAACACTATACCCAATCTAAACCTAAGATTTAAAGGGCTAGTTCAACCAAAAATGAAAATACTGTCATCATTTACTTTTTTTTTTTTTTTTTTTTTTTTTCAAAAAAAAAAAAAAAAAAAAAAAAAAAAAAAAAAAATGAATAATAATTTGGTCGCTTTCATATTGGTCTCATCTTATTCGGCTTCTTTTTCAAAAATTATAAATTATATTTTAAATATATTATACATGAACAACTATAATTTTTATAAAGTTGCCCCCTTTTCACTACTGTTAAAGGTATAATTCACCAAAAAAAAATGTAAATCGTCATCATTTATTCAAGTTTTTCCAAATTCAATCCTTGATTCAAATTTCTCAAACTCAATTGATTTGGTCTAAAGAGAAGATTAAATGACTATTTTTGTTTGAAGACTACATATAAAATAGCTACCAAAATAAATGTTGGTAACTGCAGCTTGACTAAAAGTAATGACTAAAAGTAATGACTAAAAGATGACAAAAATGCAATGACTTTTATTCGACTAAAACTATGAAAGACTCAAATAACTAAAATGTGACTAAGACTATTAAGCATTTTCGTCTCAAGATAAAGACTAAGACAAAATCAAAAATGCCTGTCAAAATTAACACTGATCCGAAGGACGGTGTCTTTTACAGTACAGTGTCCCCATCACTATACAGACCACAGGGTGAGCAACGTTTGAAGACTACATATAAAATAGCTACCAAAATAAATGTTGGTAACTGCAGCTTGACTAAAAGTAATGACTAAAAGTAATGACTAAAAGATGACAAAAATGCAATGACTTTTATTCGACTAAAACTATGAAAGACTCAAATAACTAAAATGTGACTAAGACTATTAAGCATTTTCGTCTCAAGATAAAGACTAAGACTAAATCAAAAATGCCTGTCAAAATCAACACTGTTGTGGTGATGTGATGATGTGTTGTGGTGTGATGATGTGATGTGGTGTGATGATGTGATGTGTTGAGGTGTGATGATGTGATGTGGTGATGTGTTGAGATGTGATGTGGTGATGTGTTGTGGTGTGATGTGATGAGTTATGTTGTGATGTGATGATGTAATGTGCTGTGGTGATGTGATGATGTGATGTGATGTGATGTGGTCATGTGTTGTGATGATATGATGTGATGTGGTGATGTGTTGAGGTGTGATGATGTGATGTGGTGTGATGTGATGTGTTGAGGTGTGATGATGTGATGTGGTGATGTGATGTGGTGATGTACTGTGGTGTGATGATGTGATGTGGTGATGTGTCGTGATGTGATGATGTGATGTGTTGTGGTGTGATGATGTGATGTGTTGAGGTGTGGTGATGTGATGTGATGATGTGATGTGGTGATGTGATGTGGTCATTTGTTGTGGTGTGATGATGTGATGTGATGTGTTGAGGTGTGATGATGTGTCGTGATGTGATGTGGTGATTTGTTGTGGTGTGATGTGGTGATGTGATGTGTTGTGGTGATGTGATGAGGTGTGATGATGTGTTGTGGTGATGTGATGTGATGTGTCGTGATGTGATGATGTGATGTGGTAATGTGTTGAGGTGTGATGATGTGATGTGTTGTGGTGATGTGATGTGTTGTGGTGTGATGATGTGATGTGTTGAGGTGTGGTGATGTGATGTGATGATGTGATGTGGTGATGTGATGTGGTCATTTGTTGTGGTGTGATGATGTGATGTGTTGAGGTGTGATGATGTGTTGTGATGTGATGTGATGTGGTGATGTGTTGTGATGTGATGTGATGTGATGTGGTGATGTGTTGTGATGTGATGTGGTGATTTGTTGTGGTGTGATGTGGTGATGTGATGTGTTGTGGTGTGATGATGTGTTGTGGTGATGTGATGTGATGTGTCGTGATGTGATGATGTGATGTGGTAATGTGTTGAGGTGTGATGATGTGATGTGTTGTGGTGATGTGATGTGTTGTGGTGTGATGATGTGATGTGTTGAGGTGTGATGATGTGTTGTGGTGATGTGTTGAGGTGTGATGATGTGATGTGGTGATGTGTTGTGGTGTGATGTGGTGATGTGTGTGGTGATGTGTTGTGGTGATGATGTGATGTGGTGATGTGTTGTGGTGTGATGTGGTGATGTGTCATGGTGTGATGTGGTGTGATGATGTGATGTGGTGATGTGATGATGTGATGTGTTGAGGTGTGATGATGTGATGTGGTGATGTGTTGTGGTGATGTGTTGTGGTGTGGTGATGTGATGTGTTGAGGTGTGATGATGTGATGTGGTGATGTGTTGTGGTGATGTGGTGATGTGTTGTGATGTGACATGACGTGATGTGATGCGAGTTGTGATGTGACTATTTCTTCCTCCTGTGCTGCTGGATCCATCTGGATCTTTTGTGTTCTGGTGACTGAAATAAACCTGTGAAATGACAGGACCTACACACTGAAGCGTGAGAGTTTGACGGCTTTCTGGTTTGGTGTTCGGGTTATGGACTCATTTATCATCTGGAGCTGTAGCAGTTTACCTTCAGAACTTTCACACACGGCAGTAACACAAGAAACAAACACCGGTGGTTCATTTTTTCAAAATTCAATACTTGATTCAAATTTCTCATAAGCTTAATTGATTTGGTCTAAAGAGAGAAGAATAAATTACTATTTTTGTTTGAAGACTACATATAAAATAGCTACCAAAAGAAATGTTGGTAACTGCAGGTTGACTAAAAGTAATGACTAAAAGATGACAAAAATGCAATGACTTTTCTTCGACTAAAACTATGAAAGACTCAAATAACTAAAATGTGACTAAGACTATTAAGCATTTTCGTCTCAAGATAAAGACTAAGACTAAATCAAAAATGCCCGTCAAAATTAACACTGTTGTGGTGTGATGATGTGATGTGTTGAGGTGTGATGATGTGATGTGGTGATGTGTTGTGGTGTGATGTGATGAGTTATGTTGTGATGTGATGATGTAATGTGTTGTGATGATGTGATGTGATGTGTTGAGGTGTGATGATGTGATGTGGTGTGATGTGATGTGATGATGTGATGTGGTGATGTACTGTGGTGTGATGATGTGTCGTGATGTGATGATGTGATGTGTTGAGGTGTGATGATGTGATGATGTGATGTGTTGTGATGATGTGATGTGTTGAGGTGTGGTGATGTGATGTGTCGTGATGTGATGATGTGATGTGGTGATGTGTTGTGGTGTGATGATGTGATGTGGTGATGTGTTGAGGTGTGATGATGTGTCGTGATGTGATGATGTGATGTGTTGTGATGTGGTGATTTGTTGTGGTGTGATGTGGTGATGTGATGTGTTGTGGTGATGTGATGAGGTGTGATGATGTGTTGTGGTGATGTGATGTGTCGTGATGTGTTGATGTGATGTGGTAATGTGTTGAGGTGTGATGATGTGATGTTGTGGTGATGTGATGTGTTGAGGTGTGATGATGTGATGTGGTGATGTGTCGTGATGTGATGATGTAATGTGATGTGGTCATTTGTTGTGGTGTGATGATGTGATGTGTTGAGGTGTGATGATGTGTTGTGGTGATGTGATGTGGTGATGTACTGTGGTGTGATGATGTGATGTGGTGATGTGATGTGGTGATGTACTGTGGTGTGATGATGTGATGTGGTGATGTGTCGTGATGTGATGATGTGATGTGTTGTGGTGTGATGATGTGATGTGTTGAGGTGTGATGATGTGTTGTGGTGATGTGATGTGATGTGGTGATGTGTTGTGATGTGATGTGGTGATTTGTTGTGGTGTGATGTGGTGATGTGATGTGTTGTGGTGTGATGTGGTGATGTGATGATGTGATGTGGTGATGTGATGTGTTGAGGTGTGATGATGTGTTGTGGTGATGTGATGTGGTGTGATGATGTGGTGATGGGATGATGTGATGTGTTGTGGTGATGTGATGTGGTGATGTGTTGTGGTGTGATGTGGTGATGTGATGTGTTGAGGTGTGGTGATGTGTTGTGGTGTGATGATGTGATGATGTGATGTGATGATGTGATGTGTTGAGGTGTGATGTGATGTGGTGATGTGTTGTGGTGATGTGATGTGTTGAGGTGTGATGATGTGATGTGGTGATGTGTTGTGGTGATGTGGTGATGTGTTGTGATGTGACATGACGTGATGTGATGCGAGTTGTGATGTGACTATTTCTTCCTCCTGTGCTGCTGGATCCATCTGGATCTTTTGTGTTCTGGTGACTGAAATAAACCTGTGAAATGACAAGACCTACACACTGAAGCGTGAGAGTTTGACGGCTTTCTGGTTTGGCGTTCAGGTTATGGACTCATTTATCATCTGGAGCTGTAGCAGTTTACCTTCAGAACTTTCACACACAGTAGTAACACAAGAAACAAACACCGGTGGTCCAATCCCACAATCTACAATCCATCATATGAAGACAAGCTTTCATCTTATGATCCAAGGTTAGAGCAAACAATGAAAACATGTTTACCAAAGAGAACACACACACACTCACAAACATACTCTCTCTCTCATACACTCACACTAATGGGGCAGAATAGAAGAGCAGCCTGCAGAACTCAAGACTTTTATAAAAGCATTTGCTTGCATCAACTGATTTTATTTTTATTTATTTGTGTTTTTTCTGCCTGTTAATGCTTCTTTTTGCTGTTGAGCAGAAAACGCAGATGTTTCGTCTGAATGATTAATTTTACATCTGTTTGTTTGCCGGTGTTGTAAATCTACATGGCTCGGGTTTAAACTGTGTTCATGCGGGCTTGAATGTTAGAATTGTTGAGTTTCTTAGTTTCAATCTCCTCAAAAAAAAAAAAGTCTGAAATATTTACTGTCATCCAGCAGTACTGATGCATTTGAAGAGCTTTGGTTCTGTTGTTCTTTAGTACTTCATTTAGACAGAGCGAGACATGTTTGAAAAAATCAATACGTTTGTGTTGTACTTAAAAATCTGATCTGGTAAAACTCAGTCTCTTCAACAATTAGCTATAGATGATGTCACTTCCTTGAGCGTAACATCTCATTAAGGAAGTGGCTTTTGTTTGGGAATTTAAAGAATAGAACAGGATAGAAAGTGATATTGAGGACACGGGAAAAACTTGTAAATTGATTATCAGTTTAATCACGTTTACATTTCAGTTAGAAAAGCACCTGTAATGTTTCTGAATAATAAATGAGCCATCAGGATGAGTTCATTGCATTTCTTCTCTCTCTCTCTCAGCTGGTTTTGTCTTCATTGGTGGCTCGCCGCCGCAGCTCTGATATTTAATATATTGAAAGTGGTTTTCTCTCCTCAGTCACAGTCAATATGAAACTGTCACCTTCCATCAGTGTGACGTGAATCTATTTCACTTTGTCTTTAAAACTGGACTTTCACAGAAAATCATTTCATTTGATGTCTGGCCGGTGCCTGAGATGGAGGGCCGCGTGGTTCAATCGCATTTATAGCGCGTCTGATTATTAAAGCACAATTAAACTTCACTGCAGCTCTCAGACAAATAGAAGCACAAAGTCTTTGATGTTCTGCAGCGAAACTCTCGGTGAAGATGAAAGCCACTTGAAGCCTCCAGCGTTTTCAAGAGTATATGATGTGATACGGCGCGCTGAACCATATTTTCATATTCATGTGCCTGATTCTCAGAGGAAATGAAGAACCAAGAAAACGTTTTGATTTGAAGAAAGAAAGTAAGAATGGACAGACTCAACGCTTCCTCCAGCAGTTTAAAGCAAAGAGAGACACTAGGTCTTTACACATGAAAATATACTGTATGTACTCATATATAACATACAGTATATGTCTATGAACATATGTAGGTGATTTCAGCCATGTTGTGTTTTTAGAGAGTATTATATTCATTTAAAGTCTGAAATGTGATGTAACTGAACACATGAAGTCATGTTACGTCTACATACGGTGCACATGTAGATCTCTGTCTGTCAGACGTGTGGACTGAATGAGTTTCTGGATGGTTTGAGTCTCAGTGAATCTCAGGGACTCTTCTGTGTTTTGTAGTTCAGATCAGTATGCATTGGTTCGGTCTGGACGAAGTGGAAGTGATATGACGCACACACTGAAGTCTAATCCGATGACAGATGAGCGGCGAGACCCTCAGGGACCCTTGAGCACGTTTCTGATTCTTCACTGTGTTGAACTTCAAAGTGTTTCAATTAAGACTCTCCAGAAGGAAGCGTCCGGGGAAAATGGTTTGATGAAAGTTCAAAGGTGTAAACATGCTTAGACTGTCCTGTCATATTAAATATGAAGAGATGTTTCTCCTCCAGAACGGCCCACCTGCAGGAGCACATCTGAACATCACGTCACACGCCTGTTCTTTTGACTGATTCATTCGTCTTTCATTCGTTCAGATCGATGATCGACCAGCACAGATTTCACAGTTGACCAGAATAACGACCATCGTTAATATGATGATAAATTTAATGTCTCATGAAGTCTAGAAGCGTCTCCTCATATCATTGTTTGTGTGTTTATTTGTCTTTTCTCTCTTTTGTGCCACTGTTAAATTGCTGGTATTGAGATGGTTCCGCCCTTCAGAAAACCTCATTTATTTCACTTTTATTATGTTTTAATAGAGTCGCTGTGCCTGTATTAACGGGAGGAAATGATATGACCGATGTCACGAATCGGTCTCATTTATAATCATCTCCGGCTGGCTGAAGAAACTGATCAGCAGAATCGGGATGAATGCCTGCATATATGAGCTTTAGCTTTCACAGCGAGTTCAGTGTGTTTCTACAGGCTCAAGAGCTTCACAGAGATTAAAAACATGCTCATTATCGACTGATGTTCCCTCAAACCCTCCGCTGACGCTCCTCCTCAAATCATGACATATTGGCCATGATCACAGTCTCATTCAGACACAACGTCTCCATCATGGCTTCTGATGGATCGGTCATGAACACAGATCAGACTGAAGTGTTTAAGGTGGTGGGATCTGCTCTGATCAGAGAAGCCGTAGCTCATCATGTGTCCATCTTCTGATTATCAGCAGCATCACGTTAATATCTCATAGATGAATTTCACCTCACATTGTCACACTGTGCTGTTATTGTGCGCAGCTACTTCTCTCTTCCTTCATCATGATAAAACTGAAACAGAGCAGCACAGAGTTCTCTATCATAGGCTGCATGATGCAAATCTCCAGATTTTGTTACTTTGTATTGCATTGTCAGACGATCGGAGTGATTTCAGCAGCTGTAGCGTCAGGGTTTGAGGATGGAAACGCTCATGTGATTGGGTCGGTCGAGTCCGTGACATCTCATCAGTGATGAGCGACAGCTGTTGCAGTGAGTATGATGGATAACAGCACGTCTCGGCACATCTGTGATGCTCTGATCAGCCTAATAACAAATCTACAGCCTCATCAGAGCAGAGGTGCGTCTCTCAAAACATTTCTAGGCCATCATGACGGCCAAGGGCAGATCGATGGCTTTATTAAATTGTTTTCCCGGCTGACATATCACATCTAAACCTGACCTTTAGCATGCTGACGGCACTCTAAACGCACCGCGGCTCTTACGACCCTCTCTGCTCAAAGCTTCAGCTTTTCTCCTCCGTTTCTCGTCTGTTTTTCTCTTTGATCTCTTCACTGATAGAAAGGACGGTTTCCAGACAGCTCGGTGCCTTTCTGAAGCCATCAAATAAAATCAAACGACTGTGACTCTTCACGCTGCAGAGGATGGAGACGTCACGTCTGGAGTCAGTTCATAATAGAGTAACCACAGAAACCCGTTTGCTGGTGAAGTAATTAAGTGTCAAAATCATGGCGTCTTTGATGTCTGGAGCTTCATTGCCGTGGAAACGCTGAGAAGCTGAAGTGATTATCTAATGCATGGTGATGTTGGATCTGTGTGAGATCTGCAGGAGCTTCAGTCGTCTCGTGTTGCAGTGTTGGCGGCGCGTCTCATCTCAGTGTTTCTCTCTCATATTAAAGGACGTTCAAAGTGTTGCTGATCAAAGGAGGTCGTTCCTCGCTCTGCGGCTTTCAGGAGCTTCATATGATGCTCTCATAGATTCTCTCATGTTACTGCATCTGATTCACACTAAACTCTTGCTAAATGTCGAATCAGATGTGTGAGGGGTCAGTAGCTCACGAGTTTAACGCTCTAAACACATCCATCCGTCCGCTGTGGCTCTGCATCGTGAAGATCTCTGATCCGCTGGGATCCTGGAGTGATAAACTCCTGCAGATCTGATGAATGATGATAGAGATGATTGCACATGTGATGAAGGACATGGCTTTCTCATTGCATTATTGTGTTTTATACTGGTACACAGGACATTGAACAGACACGATGAGAACAAAACATGCATCTGAATAATAACACTACTGGCTTCTGTACAGCTGAAATTAAATTTGTTGCATAATTGAGGAATTTTTTCTACATTAAAGGGATAGTTCACCCAAAAATTGAAAACCTAGGATGGCGAGTAAATCATGGGCTAACTTTCATTTTTGTGTGAGCTCTCCATCTAACACTGTTATTTTCCATTTTTTCCGTTGTTACTGTGAAGTTATTGTGAAACAGTCTGTATTGTATTGTTCTGTCCTCAGTGCTATAGAAATTAACGTGAGCTGTCGCGTTAGCGTGAGGTCTCTCAGCTCTGTTCTTCTGATCTGGACCTGTTCATCTTCAGGTTTATACCTCTGATGTGTTGTACTCAGGTGTGGACTGTGATTTCACATCTTAGAAATGAATTTTCTTAACTTAGCAGGTGATCTTGTGTACTTTGTGTTTGTAACTGAGTCGCATAAACTCCAGTAAGATCAGACACGTCAGATGAACTCGACTGACTCTCGTTAACTGCTAGCTAGCAGCACATTAGCGTGATGCATGTGGCGACAGTGAAGCAGCGAACCGTCCTCAAAGAGGTCAAGAGGTCAAAGCATTCAGACTTACACAGTCTTCATCACGACGAAACGCTGGAGATTGATTCATAAATAATGACCCGTCACTGACGCCGCTTTGTTTGTATTCTTCAGTTAATGAACGCGCGTGTCAAATGATTTTCTTCATGATGGATTTCAACTATTAAACTTTATCAAGTGTGAAGCAGAGAAATTAAAGTATTCATCAAACGGCCGTTTACAAACACACAGGTGAAGAATGAGCCGAAAAACATTTCTCGAAATGGAAAGTTTAGAACAGGAATCGATCATTTAATAAACATCTAAATCTGGTAATAAAGTAATGCTCAGTCTGTTTCTGTCCATCGTTTGTCAGCTTCAGGTAAAATGTTCAGCTCAGATCTGATGGGACGGGACGGTAAAGTAAAGGGTTTGTCTGCTGGCTTCCTCTAATTGTCGACATGAAAAGACCTTCTAAAGAAACGCCTGCGGAAGAAAAGAAAGGAAAGGAACAGAGGGCTTTGTGTTTCTCTCTGCAGCTCCTGCTTTCATCACACGTCTGGAGTCTCTGTGTAGCAGCGGCTGAATTATAGCCTACATATTAATTTATTCACTTTCTCTGTTATAATCCAACATTACAAATAGTGCCAACTGAAATGAGTAATTTTTCAGTGAGAAATGAGGAAATTTTCTAAAACTCACAATCTTTGTGTTTTAGAAGCGAGCGACAGAAGCTGAAGTTCAGCTGAGGAAACGTCTTCATGTGATCAGGTGCATGCTGGGAAAGCCTTCAGCTGCTGTAGTTTCAGCACTGATCCATCAGTTCTCTCCACTGGAGGGAAAGATGCTAGTTTATGTGTGGAAGATGCAGATGTTTAGTTATGATTAGAGGTCGACCGATTGATCGGCCGGCCAATTAATCGGCCAATTTTTGGCATTTTTTAATTAATCGGCATCAGCCGATTGTGCTGCAAATTAGGCCGATTTATAGGCAGGTGCACCGGCGGGCAGCTAAGCGTTGTTGCAGAACTCTCTCTGAGGCTGCGTGAGACGGAGCAGCTCACGCTCTGCAGCCGCGGCTCGTTCACACACAGCTTCAGCTAATGATGGCAGGGCAAAACAGACCGTTTTGAAAGCGGAATTACGTTTTACCCTACTAGAATTGATGCCGGAAAGTTATCATATTCATAAGTGCAACAAGTCATTTGAATGTGAAAGTAGAAATACGTGCAATTCAGACGAAACTTCTGGGCTGATTATAACGTGCACGATAACTTTCCTCATGAAATGTGTGTGTGGGTCCGACAATAGCCTCCACGATGTCATCGCTCGTGGACAGCGCACTCTTAAGCAGTTATGAGCAGCAGGCTGTGTAATATGTGTGAACTCTTTTATTTTTGTTATCACTTGGCCATTTGACTTATAACAGTGTCCAGAGTTATTTGTGGCGGCTCATCACAATATCAAAACTGACCGCCACAGATTTCCAAAAGGCTTATACTTCGTTGAATAAAATGAGCACTTCACGTTTCAAAATTAAAATGCAGCGCTGGTGTTTTTATATGAATGTATCTTTGAAAAGAACCGACTGTCTTTAGAAAAGCATCGATGTCATTTTCATTTCGTCTTTCCTGTAATGCCTGATAAAGTAGCGTTTGTGAGCGCAGCGCTGATTTGATTACTGCCGTTACCGGGGAACCCACTATATCCGCTATGTTTTTGTAACTCGTGTGTTTTTAACATAAACTTGTGTGTGAATGAGAACTTAAGTTTAGTACTCACATGCTGTGACAGCCGCTTTCTGTCCGTGTGCTTCAGATGTGTGAACTCAGAAAACTGTATATCAGAAGTCTAAAGTCATATGGGTTAAAACGCATGATTTCAGCGCGATAAAGCTGTGTAATATGTGTGAACTCTTTTATTTTTGTTATCACTTGGCCATTTGACTTATAACAGTGTCCAGAGTTATTTGTGGCGGCTCATCACAATATCAAAACTGACCGCCACAGATTTCCAAAAGGCTTATACTTCGTTGAATAAAATGAGCACTTCACGTTTCAAAATTAAAATGCAGCGCTGGTGTTTTTATATGAAGAATGAGAACTTAAGTTTAGTACTCACATGCTGTGACAGCTGCTTTCTGTGCGTGTGCTTTGGATGTGTGTGCTCAGAAAACCCTATATCAGAAGTTTAAACTCATCTGGTTTAAAACGCATGATTTCAGCGCGATAAACACGATAATCAGAACCAAAACAGATGATTACATATTGTAAAAAGGGGCATAATATGTCTCCTTTAAGTTTTGAGCCATGTATTATTACTCTGATTTGGGCTACTACTACTATAACTATCTTGTACCCTGCAATAATCATTTGCTCAAACTCACTTTTATGAGATGAATGGGGAAAAAAAAGTAAATCGGCCAAACATATCGGCCAAAAAAATCGGCATCATATATCGGCCATCAGCTGCACTGATGCGTGCATGCGTGAGTGTGTGAGAGTGTGTGTGCGTGCGTGCGTGTGTGTGAGTGCGTGTGCATGCCTGCGTGCGTGTGTGTGAGTGCATGTGCATGCCTGCGTGCGTGCGTGCATGTGTGTGTGTGAGTGAGTGTGCATGCCTAAAAAAAAGTAAATCGGCCAAACATATCGGCCAAAAAAATCGGCATCATATATCGGCCATCAGCTGCACTGATTTCTAGATATCGGCATCGGCCAGTGAAAAACCCATATCGGTCGACCTCTAGTTATGATGCGATCTTGAGCATCAATCATTAATGCTGATTGTGTGATTGTGATCAGCAGGACGCATGTGTGTGTGTGGGTGTGTGTGTGTGTGTGTGTGTGTGTGTGTGTGTGTGTGTGTGTGTGGGTGTGTGTGTG
>NW_015536480.1:1235526-1235879 GCF_001515605.1 Sinocyclocheilus anshuiensis
ATTTCCCAGCTGTTTACCTTCACAGACATAACCGACTGTTTTTGTAACTCATGTGTGTTTTTAATGTAAACTTGTTTGTGAATGAGAACTTAAGTTTAGTACTCACATGCTGTGACAGCTGCTTTCTGTGCGTGTGCTTTGGATGTGTGTGCTCAGAAAACCCTATATCAGAAGTTTAAACTCATCTGGTTTAAAACGCATGATTTCAGCGCGATAAACACGATAATCAGAACCAAAACAGATGTTTTTAGCAGGTATGAGCTGTAATGGCCGCAGCTCTATTCTGGAAAGGGGGGCAGGGAGCAGCGGCTCATTTGCATTTAAAGACACAGGCACGAAAAACAGCGTGATTC
>NW_015536480.1:1235889-1236799 GCF_001515605.1 Sinocyclocheilus anshuiensis
GTGTGTGTGTGTGTGTGTGTGTGTGTGTGTGTGTGTGTGTGTGTGTGAGTGTGTGTGTGTCACTCTGACACTCAGTGAACTGAATCTGAAGTCACTGTGATTTTAATGATGATTTGACTCTGAGACAAATTTAGTTCATCGTTGCAGACACACGGTCTGTCGTGGCTCTCATATCGTTCAGTCTGACAAGCAGCGATCGCAGCTGAATCTGACATGGTCTGTGAATCTGATGAAGGACAGATGTGAAGACTCACGCTGACCGTAAGACGGGACGGGATCAGAGGTCTGATGTTTGGAGCGTAAGATCACTCATGAGTGAGAAAACAAACTGAGAATAAACCAGAATGGGCACCATGATGGACATTTTTCAGATTTGTTGTTCTATTTCTGTGATGTGAGGAATATTAAAGCAGAATAGAAGCGATGAATGTGCTGTTAAAACTTTTAATGGCATCAAAGATGAATATAAAACCTCCTGTATATATGTGGAATTAGTGATAGATTTATGTTTTTTTTTGTCATGATGGAGACTCTGGTTTAATACACATCTTTAACCTGAGCTAATGATGTTTCCTCTAAACTCTCACACTAACCTTTCAGCATTTGTACATTTTCATTATTTACTACATTTATGAATCTGTTTTCAGCATGGCAACAGTTGTCTGTTGCTACTCACACTGAAGATGATTTCAGTCATTATGAGGACATTATGTTACACAATGAAGCTCAAACACACACTGAAGCTTTCATAAGTGTACAAACACACACTCATTGACGGTTTGATCCGCCAGAGATCAGAGCTAAGCTCCTCCAACTACAGGAGGATTTCTGACTCCCTGCAGCGAGAAGAACTTCGCAAACGCTGAAGAAACTTTTCCTGCACTCACACAAGAGTCAGACCTGCAGGAAT
>NW_015536480.1:1236896-1239344 GCF_001515605.1 Sinocyclocheilus anshuiensis
GGAATGCCTGTGAGCTCGAGTGGAGAAGCATTTGATGAGCACAGATGACAGGAGAGACGTTGCAGTCGGCAGAAGTTCTGCTTTGGTTTGTTTGTATCGTGTCGTTTGTTCTGTGATTGTGGGTTCAAGGAACGACCCATAAAAATCTCCATCGTGCAGGATGACAAGCTAATTTCCAGAAACAGTATTGACATAATGTTTATTAAAATATGTGTACAGCTGAGTGCATACACTTCCATCCCGCTCACAGAATCTGAGCTATAAGCTCTTGCACATAAAACATGTTTCCATCTGTTTCACGGACGAAATACTAACTAACACACATGATCCTGTGGAGAAGTTTCCATCTTCTTCTGATGGTCTGTATCTTCTCATGCACAAAATACACACACCATCAGAAGAACCAAGAGGATGGAAACTCAGGATCATGCGTGTCAGTTCAGTTATTAGGACGAACTGTAAATGTCTGTGATGTGAAAGAGCTTCATGAGGGCAGTGTTAAATAATAAAGTTTTTATGACTGCCGAACAGAGAAGCGTGATTCATCGCTCCACAGAACAGGTTTCCACTGCTCCAGAGTCCAGTATCGGACTGCTTTAAACACTCATCAAAAGCTCACCACTGTACTTGTGATGTGAGGCTTGCATGCAGCTGCACTTGTCCATATCAGATTCTTCATGCATTCAGATGCATTCAGCGGTTTTCTTCTGGTAATAGTGAGCCAGTGTCCATCAAGAACCATTCTCAGTTTGTCCTTCATATTTCCATGTATGGTATCTTCATTTGAGGAATATTCTATATGCAGTATATTATAAACATTGTTACTAATATAGTTCCTGGCAACATGTTCATTCATTCTGCTGGTTCTGATTTAACGAGGTCCAGATCTCTGAGTCCTGATGATGTTCTCCGCTCAGTTATCCTCTCTTACGTCCACGGACACTTCGTGCAAAACTGAGACACATCTGATTCTTCTCTGTGTCCTTGGGAGCAGATTTCCTCTCAGATTGCTGCTGCAGTGATTCATGGGGTTTTTGAGAAAGTCCAGCTCCTGAAGAGTTCAGTGATGAATCCACAGACGTCTGTCTGTTTTTCGTCAGTGATGTGATTAATGAAGCGCTTCTGCTTAATAGATGACAGATGATGTGATGTTTGAATGCTGAACGCAGCTCTGTTTACTGAGCGAGAGCTTCATTAGGAACACATCAGATTGATTCATCAGCCATGAGACGCCGCTGAGATGAGCTGGTCGTCTGTAGAGACTCGCTCCTGTTCTTCGTTTTATTGAGCGTGTGTATCTAGAAGCGTCTCATGAAAGGGTGTCTTCTCTTCATGTCAGAAGGTCACAGACGAGAGCTTTACAATTCCAAGCATTTCAGTTTTTGTTCAGTTTCGCTTCGATTCAAACCCAGAGATGCTGATGATGGATTTAAATCTCACTGACATTAGTGTGAAACACATGAGCGTCTGCTGTCATTATGAGACCTGGCTTCAGTTCTGTAGTGTGAACGGACAAGTGCAACGAATGCTGGCTCTTAGTTTAACTAGTTTATTGCTGCTCCAGCTTTTTGCAACAGTTAAACATGAAACATTGCTTCTGTAATGTGTCTTATCTCCACCTGAAACAGGACGGTTAAATGGAAAACATTGAGGACATTTGATTTTCAGGAACTGCTGTGAAGTGTCTTTATATGAAGCTGAGGAGCTGGTCAATAAGACGGATTGATGACATTAACAAAAAGAAAAGTCATTTGGCATTCAGATACTTTCTCACACACACACACACACACACACACACACACACACTCACACACTCACTCACTCACTCACTCACTCACTCACTCACTCACTCACTCACTCACTCACTCACTCACTCACTCACTCACTCACTCACTCACTCACTCACTCACTCACTCACTCACTCACTCACTCACTCACTCACTCACTCACTCACTCACACACAGACACACTCTCTCACACTCACACACACACACGCACACACTAACACACACGCGCACACACACACACACATTGGAGGGATCCTCATGTGCGTGTCTCGATTCTCTTTCATCACTGGGTTCAGAGACGCTGGAGTGATTGTTACGTTTGATCAAAGTTCAATCAGATGCTATAAGACTCGTCTGTTTCTCTACAGCCACCGCCTGTGTTCCTTTAGTGGGGACAGACAGATAGATAAAGAGAGTGACAGACACAGGCTTTCAGCTGGATCTTTTGTCACACGTGAGTCTGTTTGCTTCAGTAAACACTGAATCTGCGGGTCAGAAATAAAGCGCAGGACGGTCACTTACAAGCGGCCAACTGCATCCACAGTGTTCTTAATGATGCTGCCGGATTTGGGCAGTTTTCAATGCCTTCACAGTTGGTTTAACACATTCTAGAAATCACACTGCCAAACTGTGTGTGTGTGTGTGTGTGTGTGTGTGTGTG
>NW_015536480.1:1239556-1239787 GCF_001515605.1 Sinocyclocheilus anshuiensis
TGTGTGTGTGTGTGTGTGTGAAATATGTGCTTATGACATTCCCAATGGTGATCTTATTTACAGAATTAAACACTTCTGAGTCCAGTAACACAGATAGAAACCGTCCCTCTGGACTGAAAATACACGCTGCACTGATGGTGTGTGTGACCATATGAGTTCATCATCAGATCTAATGATATAAAGAGACAATGACAAGTTTATTAGAGACAGCCTTCACTGCAGGAGTGGCGT
>NW_015536480.1:1239940-1250927 GCF_001515605.1 Sinocyclocheilus anshuiensis
GTGAGTGAGTGAGTGAGTGAGTGAGTGAGTGAGTGAGTGAGTGAGTGAGTGAGTGAGTGAGTGAGTGAGTGAGTGAGTGAGTGAGTGAGTGAGTGAGTGAGTGAGTGAGTGAATCTCAGTGATGTGCTCAGAGTTTCTCACATGTCTCCTCACAGAGTCGTTCTTTGATTCTCGGCGCTGACAGCATCTCTAATGAGAATCCGGAACATTTAATATTCTGTTTTAAAACTAATTCTGCTCATAAGTCAGTCCTATTGGACTCACATCAAATTTCTGACATCTGTGATATTATATAAATGAGCCTCAAGAATTAATCAGACCAGTGATAGAAAGTCAGTCATCACTAGTACTAAAGTCATGTTTATTTATTCAGTAAAGATGCTTCACACTACTGTACATCTGTTGTTTGCAGATCTAAGAATACAGTGCTCTTCATGGCATCATGAGTTTAGGATACAAAAACTATTATATTCCATCATAGTCCTGTTAAGAACCGTGTTCAGACTGTGATTGCGGAGCCGTCAGTGTGTCTGATCTGCTGATGTGTTTTATTTGTGCTCAGGAGACTGTCGAGTAACAGTCATCTAGTCGATGCGCTTTCTCTCTCTGTGTCTAACAGTAGTTTCATGTTAGGATATTTGATTTATGAACTGATTTACATTTTTAGTCAGTTATTAGTACCAGCATATATTTTAAAAGTAACTCTTGTTTCTGCTGATGTATTTATATTCAGCACAATATGTATCTGAATTTACTGCAAACACACACCTACACACACACACACACACACACACACACACACACACACACACACACACACACACACACACACACACTGGCTGCGGCAATGGCCGTATGATGAATTGCAGGTCAGTTAAAGTCTCCAGTGACCTTCAAGCACTCTGTGTTCTATTTAGATAGGCGTGTGTGTGTGTGTGTGTGTGTGTGTGTAGACGAGAGATTTGTTGTAATCTCTTCTGTGGTCTACAGTAACAGGTCTGCTGCAGGGCAGATGTCAAACTTTAAACTCCATTAGAGAAACACAAACTGACAGCCGCAAGATTTCAAACGCTGATATTTGAATGTGAGTGTTTACACACTCCTGCCGCCACTCGCTTTCTACAGTCTCCTTCAGCTGAGACGCAAAGGTCTGATTACCATCACACAGCCTGAGAGTGTGTGTGTCTGTGAGTGTGTGTGTGTGTGTCCTTGTCCTCTGGGTTTGTTTTCTTGAAGCAAACATTTTAGATTGAAAATGAATAAGTAACCCATGAGCAAATAAACCTCACTAAACGAGTGTTCCTTCATCAGCACTGGAGGATGAGTGATGGCATCTTCAGATCCCTAATATTTCATTATCGATATTGAAATCTAAACGACAGTCTAAATGAGTGAAAAGAGCCACTTGTAATTTTTTCAGTGATTCTCACATCCCTATGACTGTTTGTGCGTCCAGTCCCATAGTGCATCTGTCAGGGCCGCGGTGACCTTCGAGTGTTTCTCTCCGCAGCTCGTGTTTGCTGGTGTTTATTGACACGTTTGCTTGTAATCAGATGATGTCGTGCTGGTCACAATTGAATTAGAGCAGCAGCCTGATCTGAATACAGCAGCGCTGACCTCTGGCCGAATCCTCACAGTAAATACAGTATTATGCTCTTGTGTGTGTCTGGACTGGAGCTTCTGCTGCAGAAACACACACACACTGGATAGCAGGAGCACTGATAACACTGAACATGCTGTTTTATCTCATCCAGTACTGCCCACATTTGCACATTTATTGAACATATCTCTGCTGACCAAACCTAAACTCTTAAGTGGGTCTTAACTGCTTTCAGATAATCAGGTTACGCAGGTTATTCTGGCACGTAGATCAACCGCTGATTTTCAGTTTCATTCATTTCTTAACACTTAGGTCTCTTTTTTTTTTTAAACTCTAAACCAAAACACTTCATACAGTCTCACATCAAGTCATTTTTCATCACACCAGCAAAGGTTTTCACCCAACAAATACACTCTATCACTCATAAAACAATGAGCTAAAAACAGCTCAAATCTCACACTGTGTGCTTCTGTAAATGTCTTTATAAAGCAGGAGTGTTTCTCGTTTTCATTACAGCACAGCATTATTCCTCAGTTTTGTAGAAATGAGAATGAAGTTGAAAAACTAACGCTGTGTAGGTGTTCAGCTGCATCCAGTAGTTTTAGGAGTATTTCGTTCTTTAGATTTGTAATTGTCACAGGCAGGGTGTTCTAGAGATCAGACAGGATGACGAAGATGAAGATATTTAATGACTTGACAACAGGAAATCCAGACAGGGTAGACATCAACATTCACAATAACCGACAAACTAGAATACAAGAGACAGGAACTGATATAGGGCAGATAACGAGGGGCAGACAGGTGAGCACAATGAGGTGATTAACTAATAATGAGAACAGGAACAACCAAATAAGGACACAGAGGGAGAAACTACAATCAACAGTCCACAGGGGTGTGACAGTAATGTATTTCACGCTGGTATTTCTGTAGGAATGCGTCAGATTTCTGTCTGGTTGAGTTTAGTGTTGAACTGGTTTGTGACGAGCGTGTGAAGTGTTGAGTTTTGGAGTGAGATCAGAGTTGATGTCATTTGAAAGGTGTTTTCACTGAATGTATTTTGTGGCAAAGCGATGATAAATGATCACACAGAAGCTGTTAGACGAGTTTTAATAAAACTGACCCGAGTGTTGAGAAACAGAGTCTAGAGATTGTGGAAACTGGTCACCAGCTGCTCTCAACTCTCACTTTATTGTTTTTCACTGGTGTATTTTGGGTTTTATAGTCACTTTAGATTCACTTTGACCTTCTCATCTTCTGCTGTCATCTTCAAGCTGGTCCTTCCAGAGATAATCATCCGTCTGTGCAGTTATGAATGTGAGGCTGTAATATTCTCCAGCTGAAGTCGTTTTAATCACAGATAGAAGCTGCTGCGTGTTGGATGAACATGATGAATCCTCTGCATCTACTCCAGCATGTTTAATAATGCAGCGCACCGCTGTGTGTGCGCTTTCTAAATTCATTCAAATGTTTTGTTGTAGCTCATGCTGCTGTCTGATGCTAAAGGCCTTCTGAGCACAGAATCCTGCGCGGCGAGACTTCAGAAGGCCGAGGATAAATCACAGCTGGTTCCTGAGCCAGAAAACTCTCTGTTTGTCCTGATTCTTCTTCGCACTGGAATCAGAGAAACTTAATGTGGCCGTTAAAGAATCGAGCGCGGCTGTGATATATGACTCCCTTCATCATTTATAGGAGTGATGTCACCATCATTAGCTGATGCTAAATGACGTCCAGTCGTCCCTGCAGTCCTCCGCCGACGGCTTTCTGATGCTCCTCTGCTGAATATCGTGACACTCGCCGCAGTTTAAACTTCATCCGCGTAACCGGCGTGCTGTTGTCCAATAAAATGAATGGACTATTCCGTCTAACAATCCAAACCCTGGCATTAGCATATATCTGCCATTAGCATACATTAGACTGAGTCTCTTTTAATGCAGATTCTGGCAGTAAACCACACAAAATGCAGAAGTTATTACTGCAGTTCTCGCACCTTGAGGCGAGAGCAGTGCGTGGAGAAGAAGCAGTTCAGCGGGGAGTGTTTTAGGAATAATTATGCACGGCTTGAATTATTCAGTTCTAGGAAAGACCTGGAATATGAACTCCACGCCGACTCATTTTCTTGGCACAAAGATTTTTGTTAAACTGGATTTTCAGAAGTCTCTAAAGTACTGGAACTGAGCGCATATTTAGATGCATGTAATAAAGTTAGCAAGACGGCGCGGAATCTTTGAGGAGCTGCTCACACACACACACACACACTCACTCACACTCTCACTCACACTCACACTCACACTCTCACACACACACTCACTCTCACACACACTCACACTCACACTCACTCACACACACAGACAGACAGACACACACACACACACACACACACACCCAGAGCTGCAGAGATTCTGTCTCTAGTCTGAACACACACATTGTTTGTGTACAAACTCTGACATGACAGGAGTGTAGAAATACAGTCCAGAAGGATTTCAGATATTCAGCTGTAGTGTGATGTGTGTGTTATCTGCTTAGTGCCTAATGTAAATGTGTGTTGTGTTCCCTGGGATCTGGATCTTTTCTGAAAGATCATAATTTTGGTTTTATTCAGGTTTCTCTCTCTCTCTCTCTCTCATATACAGCCTTCCAGTTTTGTCAGAGCAATGGAGGGTGAAATGGAGCATCATACACATTTTTTATTCGTCCACCTGGATGTTTTCCACCAAATACAGCTTTCTGTTTTGTTTTTCTTTCGTTCTTGACTCTAGCAGTGATATTTGAGTTGGTCTGATGTGTATATATATACAGGTATATAAAGCTGGATTTAACCGAAGGAATCTGTGTTGTCTTTTATGTTCTGCTGTTTCAGGAGAAACCCATTGAGAGTGTTGTTTGTTGCATCCTCTGCATGCTTTGGTTTAGCACGTGATTCTCTAAATGAATTATGCAAATCAGAAACCAGTACAAAGACACCTAAAAAGTTAGTGCAAAATGCAGTTTGCATGGCGCATTTCCCAAACCTGCAGGCTGAGAAAATCGATTTTGTGGTTTTATTATGTGAAGAAATGTTGGATTGAGTGCTCCAAAACCAAACACTTAAACAAGAGTTATAGAATCATTTTCTGACCAGATATAAATATGTTGGCATCAGTGTTGTTTATCTAAAAAGTACAGTTTGAGGGGCTTGTGCACACACACACACACACACACACACACACTCACACGCGGGTGTCACAGAGAGGCAGTGAGGAGTGTGTCTGAGGGGCTGTATATTTGTGTCTGATGGACACACATGCAGTGCTGGTCTCATTATTTGCTGAAGCTGTTAAACTGTGTGTGTGAGGCAGCAGCTCTAATTGGCCTCACAAACACACACTGAGCTGCTGGTCATATTGAATGTCAATCATGCGGCACTGTCAGCACTGCGCTAACACATTCAGCACTTATCCTACAGTGCTCAAGAGCTCTTCACACTCTCACACACACACACATTATCCACCATTTACCTTTGATCTGTTTGCTGCTGAATACAGCCTGAAGTGTGTGATGTTATGCATTCTCACATCTACACTGTGTGTGTGTGTGTGTGTGTGAGAGAGCGAGAGAGAGAGAGAGAGAGAGAGTGTGTGAGAGAGAGAGCACACAGTCAAGCAGTGGCTCATCTCTATGGTTTTTATGCAGGAATAGACAGATTATTTCTATTTAAAGAAATAATAATAATAATGATGCAGATAAAATGCTCCAGCAATGGTAGTTAAATAAATGAGTAAAAGCAATATACATCATTCAGTAAGATTAAAAATATGATATTGTTTGTATTTTATTGAGTGAAGGCGAGTATGTGGAGTGTTCTGAACTGTGTCTCCTGTGAAGGGGCTTCGCATCAGTGTGTGGGTTTGTTCAGCAGAGGCCGGGGTTTACTAGCTGTGCTAAAGCACTACATTCTCCTTTAGAAGATAATCTAACAAAACCTGCAAAAGAAAAATCATAATGTGAAAACTTATGCTTTGTTTCGTGGTTTGGGTTAGTCTGTTGTCATTTTGATTCGCTTCGTATACAAACAACAGGAGCCTGTGATGCGTCCTCCTCATTCAGATGCGCGCACAGAGCGGGCTGTTGTCGTGACAACCGATAACGGGACTCTCGTGAAGGGGGCAGCAGAGCGCTAGTGTAGCGAGAGAGAGGCAGTTTCCTCAGTTCATCTCGCGCGCCTTGCCGCTTCAGTCTCCGTTTGTTCCCGCGGATCTCTCGCGCTCTTCATCTCTTCACTGTGTTTCTCTGTGGATTGTCCTGTGGAGATGTTCGTGTGCGGACGCACATCGTTCCGTCAGCTGCAGGCGTGTGTTTTCCGACTGCTGTGCTTTATTCCCACAGGATTCCCGGTGATCAGCGTGGACAGCCAGAGATCCACCGACAACATCACCATCAGACAGGGAGACACCGCCGTGATCCGGTAAGACGAGAACTTTCCTTCCTCAACTAACTCCCGCGTGTCCTTCATCCCTCAGCCTCCTCCTCCTCCTCATCAGCACCACTGCGGGAGAACCGCATCCGTCACTGCTTCATCGAGTAACACTCGTCGGATCAGATGAGCAGATTAATACTCCGACCGCGCTCATCTGATTAGCATAAACTGAATGATCTGACTGCATCTGATCAGACGAGTTTGAGTCTCTGTTAATATGCTGAAGTTTGCGGGGTTTTCACAGGTGTGTTATTTCTGTTACGATGTTTCTGGGTTCATCTTCATGATCTCATATGATGTGAGATGGTCTCAGGAGCAGATGAGCTTTGCTGGTTGCATTATTAAATAGATTGACTGTCGTTTCAAGTCTGATTTCTGGACTGATGCTGATGTGTGTTTGATGCTCAGGGTTTCACATGAGCTGCTGTAAACTGACCTCATCTTCATCTTTTGCTTTGTCCCTCAGTCAGATTACTAGCAGACATCACACCCAACACTTTCTCTTCATCATCATTACAGCAGAGCTCAGAAACTCATTCAGATTAATCAGAGCCGCACACAGACCTGATTAGATGAGATGTGTTTCAGTTCTGAGCTGCAGTGATGCTGATTGGCTGTGAAGTGCAGCGGGTCACTTTGTGTTTAATATTAGTGAACATGAGCGTGTTTTTCTCCCGGTTTAGCGCGTGAACACGAGCCCAATCCTCCATGTTCTCAGCCGCAGTTCAAACTCTTGAAGTGGTTTTCGTTTGGATGCCTGACACACACACACACATGCACATGCATGCACACACACACACACACACACACATGCACACACACACACACACCACTCTCACACTCACACACACACACACACACACACTCACACACACACATACACTCTCTCACACACACACACACGCACACACACATACACATTTGATCTTCTCACTGTCTTCAGACACACAGGAGTGAGATGCTCTCATTCATAAATCAGTCGTAGCTGGATGCGCATGCGGCTGATTCTGATTGAAGTGCAGAGGCTGTGTTTGGACTCGAGGTTTAGATTGAGTTTTAGAGGCTCTTCCAGTGTAATGATGTGCTCGCTAACAGCATTAGAGCCGAGCTTCAGCTGCTTCTGCTTCAGGAGACTCGTTCAGACATCAGCAGCACCAGAGCCCTGAACTGTGTTTGAGGCCGTTCCGCTCGTATTTCTTTCTCCTCGTTCATGGTTTTGAGGATGAGGGCACGTCGTCTAACATCTGCTCATGTTGAATCTTCTGCCAGTTTTAATATCAACAAAAAAGATAAGGGTCTTACCACCATAATGTATTAAATTAAATTAATTTAATTTGTTATCATAACCGCATAATTCTAGGATTAGTGTGACGTTATTATTTGCATTCAGCATGTAGCCAGCCGCTAGTATCGTGGTGTCAGAAACAGGACCATTTGCTGTGTATTAATGGAGCAGAAGATGCCGTTTTCACAGCTTGACAGCTTAAATCAGAGCGATAGGTTAAGATAAAGCTCCCTGTAGTCTTAAAGGCTTTTCTCACTGTTTAACCCATGAGCACTCAAGCAAAACTAGACAATTTCACAGAGAAATATTATAAATTAATTCAATCATCTGTTTAATAAAAGATGCAATGAAGCACTCACAAGATGGAAAAAGGGAATATCTCAGCACTGTAATGCTGAAGTATTCATATTAGCATGCAGAAATGTAAAATATAAAGCAGAGATTCCCAATCAAGGCTTTCGGCAAGTTATTAGTCCTTTCATTTCGTCATCGTTTATTCAGCTCTAATGCAGTAGTGTTTTCGTTCTTCCGTGAAATGTTTTTCTGGCTTGATAGAGGATTGTTTACAGAGGCACAATATGATGGGAAAGCCTGGGTTGCCCGTCTTCTCAAAGGAAGCAGCGAGTCCGAACAGGATGTGATTATCTGCAGCACTTCCTGTGAAGAGCTCGGTCCTTCAGGGCCACCAGGATTAATTAGCAAAGCTGTTTATCACGTTCCACCAACAATAGGACATACAGCGCTTTTTGTTTATGCCATTCTGCAGTGTATTTGACAGATATCATGTTTACTGCTTATTAAATGATAGCAGCTATCTGGGGCATTGGCGTCTAATTTGCGACCCGTGATTCTGGGCCTGTGATTTGCTGCTCTTTATATCTGAGGTGTGAAGTTCCCCTCCAGTGTTCAGGGCCATTTTCCCACAATGCTGTAATTTTAATTGGTTTTTAACACTCCTGGCATCGGTGCTGGCTGCAGGCTGCGTCTCCGTACGAGAAGAGTCATTGTTGGTTTATTAAAACATCCTCTTCAGTGAAAGCATTACTCCGAGTAAATGATCACTTCTGTGACAGTAACAGCACACGTCTGCGCTATTTTAGAAAGACAGCGTTTGAGCGAGAGTGAGATTGTGGAGTGCTCGGTTTTTCCCCTGACTCGCGTGTTTTCACCTCACCTTCTCGCTGATTAGCCGTTAGCACTAGCATCAACACACCGTCTGTCCACTTCTCCGGCGTGACGGGAGATTGTCGTTCAGGTCGCAGCGATGTTTACCCTCAGAGAACATCTCTGCGGTTTAGGGATCCAGCAACTAATGAATATGATCGATTACAAACGATAATGAACCAGTCTGATTATCGATTATCTGCATCTGAGCGCTGTGCGCAGAACTTTACAGTAGTGAACAATGCATTTCAATGGATAAAACGCGTATGACATACAGTAGGGTGACCATATTTTAGTTTTCCAAAAAGAGGACAGTGTGGGGCGGGGTTCGTGGGCGGGGCTTCGCCTAATGTAGCATTCGTAACGTATATGTAGCAAGGCTTTTTTTGTTTGTTTGCTTGTTTTGTTTTTAGAATAAATAAAAAGTAAACAAGTAGACAGAATAGAAAAATAATAGGAAATGCTACTGTCAGAGGGTCATTTTTAGATAAAAATAAAACAAGTCAATAGAACAGAAAACGAATAGATAATGCCTGTGTTAGAAGGTCATTATTTATAATAAATAAAAATAAATTAAGTAGAAAGAATAGAGAATGCTAGTGTTAAAGGCTCTTTTCTTTTTTAATAAAACAAGTAGTTAGAATAGAAATAGAATAGAGAGTGCTAGAGTTAGAGGGTCAAATGAAGATGGAACAGATGTGTTTTTAGTCGATCCTTGAAGATTGCTAAGGACTCAGCTGCTGGGATTGAGTTGGGCAGGTTATTCCACCAGGAGGGAACATTTAATGTAAACTATACAAATATACAATAAGGTAAAATGTAAAAAAATATATACAAAAATATATAAGTAGCCCAATTCTGTGGAAAAAACTTGGCAACCCTACATCCAACAAGAGCTGCAGGAGTCAGCTTTGACTGATCACAGGTCGAGAATAAGGTGAGCGAAACACGTTGCGGGAGCAGGTGTCAGTGGTCAGAGATTCAGCGGGAGCGGGATTAAGAAAACAGCCGAAACCCGGACATTTTGGGCAATTTAGAAATCCCGGCTGGACGCATTTTGTAGGTCCAAAAAGAGGACATGTCCGGGGAAAAGAGGACGTATGGTCACCCTACATACAGCAGAAGACACAGGAACCCAAGCTGCCATAAACAGGAGAATGCTTTAAATTTAGCGCTTCAAACAAACTCATGATCATGCCGTTTAACACGCCTTGCCCTGACAGACACGTGTGCTGTTTAAAGCATTTGAGACAAGTTTTCCAGGCTAGTCCTGAAAGCTAGCACGTCTCTGTGAACGTCACAGATTCACTTAACGAGCGCATGCATGTTAAACAGACGGAGCGCGACACAATAGAGCACAATAGTTCTGATGCAAATTCATTTCGCTAAAATATTTCTAGTGAAACCTTAAACGTTTGTTTAAAATTCTACATGTAACACAAGTAGGGCTGGTCCGAATACCATTTTTTGAGCTTCGAAGCTTCGGTAGTAATCAACACAGAATATTCGAAGCTTCGGAGGGAGGGGGCTGAACATATTCTTCTCTCTAATAAAGGCAGGAATCTCTGTGTGTCTGTCTGTCTGTTTGCATTTTTATTATGTCGAGAACCGTTCATCCAGTCGACTTCACGCGTGGCGGGTGTGTAGCTGTGGGAGTGGGAGTGGGAGTGCAGTGTCGCATTTTGGTGCAATATGGACACACGACACGTTCAGAATTAATAAACTTTTAATAAACTACAGAACAGCGCGAGCCGGAAGCGGCACGCCTCTCTATTCATTGAGCATGCAGGGCTTACATGCTCCAAGAACGGACACTGCACTAGTGATACAAAACACACAGGTCTGTTAAGAGCAATGCTTTTAATATAGACAAATTATTATTAGGCTGGGCTACTGTACGTTTTTTATGACTGCCGTATTCGCAAGTATTTTCCAAGCAAATTAAGTGCACGTTTTTATCATGTGTAAAATTACTGATTAACATGGCAGATAAAAGCAGCTCGTTTTTTTACACCAACAATATACTATAGGCTACTACTTACAGAACTTTTAAGTAAAATTTACTGATTTTTCAAACTTGATGTGCTGTTGTGGTAGGCCAGTTTCAAATCGCATATTTGGCACACTAGAGCCCTGCATTTCAGCCCAGACTTTTTTACACCCCTCGGGCTGGGCTTCGGGACAATTTTCACGTCATAGTTCAGACGCGGGCCGGGCCTCGGGCCTGTTTTAGGCTTCTCCTAATTTTTATATTTTAGACATCCATCAATTAGTGATGAATTGCCGCGCTGGTGGAAACAACACAAGACAGTGCTACCGCGACTGTCAAGAGCGGCTAGACAGTGTTTATTGTCCTGCAGCAGCAGTATGTGTTAGGGATGCTCCGATCCGCCTTTTTCACCTCCGATACCGATTCCGATACCTAGGGTTCAGTATTGGCCGATACCGATCCGATACCTAGGGTTCAGTATTGGCCGATACCGAT
>NW_015536480.1:1251179-1251558 GCF_001515605.1 Sinocyclocheilus anshuiensis
AAACTTTAAAGGCTGAACGAATGACTGACAGCCACAGCGGAGAAAAGAGTTTGTGTGAACTTTAATGTAAGGACTTAAATATTCATATGTAGCTCACATTAAGCTATCGTATGGCTTCAGAAGTAACACAGAATAATTCGCACAATCGGGGAAAAAATAAAAATAAAATCTCGGATTTAGATCGGCCCTCTCTGACCGATACCCGATTCGAGAAAAATGGCACTATCGGAGCCGATACCCGATATGAATATCGGATCGGCGCATCCCTAGTATGTATGGTGCGTGCCGTCAGTGCAGCTGAAGAGATCTGTGTTCAAACGCACGCAATAGGCTAAAGCTTGCCGCAAAGCACCGGCAAAAGTAATTACCATAAATGTGT
>NW_015536480.1:1251984-1257638 GCF_001515605.1 Sinocyclocheilus anshuiensis
TAGATTTTATTTTAGGCAAGTCGTGATGATTTGAGAAGGCTAAATTGATCAAACATAGGCGATCAGCTCACTGTCTGCCGCTTGGTCATTACTTTAAAAAACAAAAACTTATATTTAACGAACGAAAATGCTCCAAACGTTTTTCTAAATTAACTTATTAAAAAACACGAAACGAAATATAATCATTTATCTATTTTAATAGTTGGAAGAGTAGTATAAGTTGTTTTGGGAGAAGGGGGGAAAAGACGGGCTTGGGCCGGTAATTCTGAAGCTGTCGGACACGGGCCGGGGCCTGAGCATCTCGGGCTAGGGCCTAAATTTGAGGTCCGTGCTGGGCTCTACTGCCTTTGTCTTGTTCTCACTCAATTTAAAGTGCTCCCACACAGCTGAGGTCTTCGACACCGTTTTGCGAGGGATGCCAGGTGTTCGGAAAAAAAAGAAAAGAATATTCGAATCTCAAAATTGAAAATCGAATGCCAACCCACCGAACGAATAATCAAATGTTCTGGTCCAGCCCTAAACACAAGTAATCGTATTTTTGTGAGAGCAGTAAAGGGAGTTGATGGATGTAAATGTAATATACTCATCTTCAGATGAGTGCGTGAATCTGATGTTTATCATTGCCCACATCGATGCATTCACTAGATTTATATTCATAGTCTTCAAAATGCACATTGTTTGGAGGATAACACTGGGCATGATGTGGAATAACATTTTTAATAAAGGATTCAAATGAATTATTTTTTTATTCTAATAATAAATAATGTTTTGATTTTAATCCGATTAATCGAATGAATAATCGACAGATAGCGGTTAGTTGTGGTTATCCTGGCGGGGGGTCCTGAGGGAAGCTGATCATGTGTGTGTGTGTGTTATTAGACTGCGCTCCGGGTCAGGCGTGTGTCATGGATGTGGTGCAAAAAGCTCTTCCAGCTAATCCCAATCCACTTCATGTTTGACTGCACACAGTCCCCGTCTTGCTGAAAGCCAGCTATCGCACCCTGCCCAGTGCTGTATCGTCTTGCATCTTCTGTCCCAGCGAGTGAAATCTGAGGCGTTTGTCAGACGGCTGACGCTGTTCTGATTTGATGGTGACTATCACAGGATTGTTTCTGCTGTAAATCCAGTTTCTGCATTCGGTCTTGGTGTGGTGAATTCAATACTGCTCTGGAAGTCTGACCATTAATGAGTCAAGAAGGCAATAACAGAAATCACAAATTACTGCCGGGTCATTAATCACACTCCAAATCACATCAGCGTTTTAGCTAATCATGGTCTTGTGTTTAAGTTAAGACATTTATACACCAAATTTAACTATTTTTATTAACCCTTTCCATCTAAACAACTCACATTGAATGTCACATGCAGCTATGTTTACTGTACACAGTCACAGAAAATCAGATTATTTTTCTAAAAAACAGATATAATTGTTTGTGGTTATAAATCGGGTACATACAGTCAAACCAAAATTCATTCAGACACCTTCAACATTTCACACATTATCACAGTTTATTGTCTATAGTTTAGAAAATGGTAATAAAATATGAGAAGAACTCAGAGTTAAACTGTGTCAGAACAAACTCATCTTGATGATGTCAGATAACACTTAAGTAAAACATGGTCAGGTCAAAGTTTCTGAATAATTTTTGGTCCCAAATTTTTATCAGTTTTACTGGTAGTCCACTGTATGAAGAATTTTTGGGTATAATATGTCAGTTTACTTTATTTTGCTATCCTCACTTACATAAATGAACTGTAGTGTCCTGCACCCACTAGTAACAAAATATAAAAAATTATATCCGGTGTCTGAATAATTTTTGTTTTGACTGTAGATAAGGAGGTCATTAACCGTCTGAAACGCTGGCATACCGCGAGTATCGTTTCACAAGCTATTTTTAAGCAGTAATCGTCAGTCTAGGTGGGTCTTAATGCTCAGGTGCTTCAGCTGAAATGTTTGGGAAAGTTCCAGAGGAAGCTGCAAACTCTGCTGGGTGTTTTTGCTCTTTGTTTCTCCAGAAGAAAAGCAGCGCTGACTGCTCATCAGGGGAGAGATGTGGGTTAAAATCAATGCTGGTGAGCTGTGTACTGTTACACCACAGCAGCAGCTCTACACAGACACAAATACACTCATATACACACAATCACAGTCCATTGCTGAAAATAAATGTATTTTACATAATATTTTATATACTTATTATTTTATACTGTATAGTACTTAATAAATTATAGAATTTGAAAATTAATAAATATTTGTTTGATCTCAGCACTGTCAAAATATATCTGATATATCGTCCAAACAATTAATAATTAATTATTAATAATAATTTTAAAATGCTGATATCAGTTGACCATTGTTTTGAATAGATTAATCTCCTCTTTGAGGAAACAGCAGTGATTGGATGAGAGTAGCGTCTAGCTAGTGCTGAGAGCTGGTTTACAGTAGCTAGTCCCGCGTGACGAGCAGTCGAGGTGTTTTCCAGTGCTCTGTTTATTAATGTGGATGTGTGTCAGCGAGCTCCTCTTGATTTCTCTCTCTCTGAAGTCTCTTATAAACTGTTTTGGCAGTGTTCTGTGATGAATAACAAATCTGGGGGCATCTGCCAAAAAACTTCCCTTGAACGCTGTGTAGCAGTGAGCGAGTCAGTCCCTGTCCTCCTTTCATCACTGGAGATGAATGAAAATCAGCGCTGATTGCATCTGATTTCTCTGTTGATGAAATAACAGATCGAATGGAGGTTTTGATCCGTTTGTGCCGCTGGATGTCTCGTTACAGACTCGTGCCGTCGGGTCGGTGTGGCTCTTGCGGCTTTGTGTTTTAATTGTGCTGTTTACTTGCTAGAGTCGGCCGTGATGCATGGGGAAGAGCTGACGGGGCGCTTTGAGAGCGTCTGCTGAAAACAGAGCTCATGGGAGATTTATGAGTGTGTGGCTGAAGCACTCAGCGTAATAGACGAGTCTCTAATATGAGCTGATTGATTGAGTCTGATTCACTGATCTCGCCTCAAATCACAGACCGCACAGACAGCGGCGTGTGAAACAGCAGAATCACAAACTGTAGGAGTGTGTGTGTGTGTGTGTGAGAGAGAGAGAGAGAGAGAGAGAGAGGTGCGTCTGCAGCAGTCATGCTGCGATCGTTTCCGCACGGAGTCTATTTCTGCTGTGCTGCACGCGCTGAATTAAAGTGACAGCACATTATTCGCGGTAAAAATTTTCATGGATTGGCACGGAAATTTACTAATTACACCATAAATGCATATAATTCAAGTCTACTGTTTCACAGTCAACACATGGCTCTTTGGCTAGATTTAAAACAAGGAAAAGTGCACTTTTAGATAAACAAGGCAATAATAGATGGCACTCGTGGTGGTAGTTAAACAAAGTTATATTTATTTAGTTTAAACGTGAATATGTCTATGAAAGATTGTATTACTGTACTGTGATAAAAGAGAATCACAAAGCTGAAAAAGCATTTTCAGAAACAACGTTTGGATTTGAAATCAAAATAATGGATAAATGTTGTGTTTGTGGTAAACAGCCGCGGATCAGGAGCGGATTGCAAACGCGTCCTGTGCGAAAGCAAAATGAGTCCGTGCTGCTTCTGCACCGCATACACATACTGTATACGCACTGCAGACGGAGTACGTGTGAACTTGGCGCAACAAATCTAGTTCAGCGTCTGACGCAACGCCACAAAGAGCTCTATGACCAATGCCCTGGACACAGGATTTTTAATTTTTTTTCTGCCATATGTCTATGGAGACATTTTGTTACACCTAATTGGTTTTCTTTTGTAAATATCTTTCAAATTCACACTGAATGCATAAATGACTGTAAAGCATGTCTGTGTGTCAAAATCATGATTAAAATCGAAATCGCAAAATTGATCAAAGAAGAAATCGCGATAGGTTTTTTTTGTCCATATCGCACAGCCCTAGTGTGTGTGGTGTGTGTCTGTCTGTGTGTGTGTGTTTGTGTGTGTGAGTGTGTGTGTTTTTGTGATTTATGAGGACACAAATTTGTATAATGACATGGGTATGACAGGTATTACAAGGAGGACTTATGAGGTCATTACCCCATGTCCCCATTTTTCAAAACGCTTATAAATCATACAGAGTGAGTTTTTTTGAGAAAGTAAAAATGCAGAAAGTTTCCTGTAAGGGGTAGGACATACAGTTTGTACAGTATAAAAACCATTATGCCTATGGGATGTCCCCACCTTTCACAAAAACAAACATGTGTGTGTGTGTGTTTATAAGCTGTAATTTGTGAACAAACTGAACAGAACTGAGTGACAGACCCTCGTTTAGATTCATAAAGTAAATGTTAAAGAAGTGTGTGTTTGTTCAGTCTAGGGCTGGTCCGAATACCATTTTTTGAGCTTCGAAGCTTCGGTAGTAATCAACACAGAATATTCGAAGCTTCAGAGGGAGGGGGCTGAACATATTCTTCTCTCTAATAAAGGCAGGAATCTCTGTGTGTCTGTCTGTCTGTTTGCATTTTTATTATGTCGAGAACCGTTCATGCAGTCGACTTCACGCGTGGCGGGTGTATTGCTGCGGGAGTGGGAGTGCAGTGTCGCATTTTGGTGCAATATGGACACGCAACACGTTCAGAATTAATAAACTTTGAATAAACTACAGAACAGCGCAAGCCGGAACGGTGCGCCTCACGCGGGCAGGGCTTACATGCTCCGAGAACGGACACTGCACTAGTGATACAAAACACACAGGGCTGGGTTTCCCGATAACGATTGATCTTAGCGCTTAAGAGCATTTTCTATGAGTCATTTTACGATCGTTCCTTATTGTTTCATGTGCGTTTCCCAAAAATGCACTTAACGCAATCGCACGTAGCTGTGCTTTAAAGGCACAATTTGTAAGATTTTTTTATTAAAATATCCAAAAACCACTAGAACAGTGTTATATATTTTGCTGACTTGTGTACTTACATTATCCCAAATGTTTCGAAGAATGTTTAAATCCAGAGAAATAAGTAATTTTAACTAGTGACACGGAGCGTGTCTATAGTGTCATTGTGTCGGCTGCTAATGACGTCATAACCCCTCAATTTCAGGTTTTGTTTTGTAGAAAACATGGAAACACCAAAGACGCTTTAATATGTTGTGTGTTTTAATAGACCGGTGACGAGCGCACAGAGTAGCATTATAGCAGAACTAAATGTATCTAGTATGATAAAACAGCGCTGCTTTACGCCACATACGCACGACCGGAAGCGCTCTACTGTGGCATAATAAAAGCTCCGCTGCTTTCCAGCCGTGTGTCGCGCTCGTTCAGCGACTCGTTTCGCTTCGACGGCTTTTCCGCCTAACTCTGCTTCATACTACGATGTTAATAAATCTTTAATACATTAGCTCATCCATGAACATGATTTCTGCGCTATCCGTTTGTCAAGTGCTGAAATGTCACCTAATAGAATGGCTCGTAATTGTAGTACTACACGCTCGTTTATTGAAATGTTAACCTAATGCTGCGTTCCAGACAGCTTGGATATAATAACTATAATACAATATTATATTATATTATATTATGTATTATACTTTACATAATAATATATAATATCTATATAGAGACGTTATTTCCGGGTCAAATACATTGCTGGTTTTCGTGCAAGTCAGCTAGTCATTGACAGATCCC
>NW_015536480.1:1257648-1257957 GCF_001515605.1 Sinocyclocheilus anshuiensis
GATTAAAAAACAACAACAACAAAAACGAGTAATAAAGTGTACAACAAAGTACAATCAAATCCTTATATTATAATCACGTTGCACTTGAATAAAGTTAAAGGTGTAATCTGCCGATTGTCCTGCAGGTGACCGCATAAATCTGTCTTCTTACGATGCACTTGGGGCTTTACGATTATTCCAGAGCACTCGTAGATCTACGATGATTTTCAAGTGCTACTTAAGTTACGATGCTTTTGGGAAACAGACCGTAATATTAAGATCAGTCGTACGATCGTTTTTACGAACTTCTTAGGCTTACGAAGCTTTTGC
>NW_015536480.1:1258378-1265878 GCF_001515605.1 Sinocyclocheilus anshuiensis
ACTATACTCTCATTCCGGTGTAATAATCAAGGAACTTTGCTGCCGTACCATGGGTGCAGCAGTAGTCCCCAGCTAGGTAACTTCCAATCAGCCTATTTTCAGGCACTGCGTAATATCATTGCGCCTGCTGCACCATCTCGGTCTTGAACAGGAGCGCTTCACAATGATGAAGCTAAACTATATATAAACTAAAATAATTCAAATCGAAGATAGAAAGTCTTTCATTATGTGATCCGTGCATTTCTCTCTAAAGGCGCGTCCAATGAGGAGATGGAGAGTCATTTTCATTTTCATCACCATAATTGATGGATTGATGGACAGCTGCCGCTGTCAGCGCCGTCAAAATAAAAGTCCCGCCTCGAACGCATCAGCCAAACAGGAAAACTTATCGGCCAATGCCGATATTTAAAAAATATCGGCTTTGGCGATATATCGGTCGACCACTACTTGAATGTAAACATTGTCATGAAATATTCCCATTTGTAAAATAGCCAACAAATTAATTGTTGTAGGCTAACCCGATCTCATGAAAGTGCGTGTAGTTAATATATTAAGTTACGATGCTTTTGGGAAAAAATCCGGCCCTGCGGTCATGCTGTTCACTCATGGGAGATTCATATTCAAGCGCGAATGAGAACCGTTTTGCGGGGGATTCCAGGTGTTCGAGGAAAAAAAAAAAAAAGAATATTTGAATCTCAAAATTGAAAATCGAATGCCAACTCACCGAACGGATATTCAAATAATCGAATATTCTGGTCCAGCCCTAGTTCAGTGTCACACACACACACATATAAACACATATACTGTGTTCTCATGACATCTGTGATACTCGCACTTCCTTTTTATAGTTCCGGTGTGGATCCTGGAGGATTTGTTGTGTAATATATAACAGGATCAGATGTTATACAACAAATCAGGTTCCACAAGGAAAACCATATAAAGCATGTGCTGAAGCATCATGGGAATATGAGGTGTGTGTTAGTTTTACACAGAGAGAAACAAACAGAGAGAACGCTTCTGTCTCAGTCTGCAGTGGACACAGTGTACGTCTGTAAATACAATAGATGCCATAATGTCCTTGTACATAGTGTGTGTGTGTGTGAGTGTGTGTGTGTGTGTGTGTGTGTGTGCGTGTGCGTGTGCGTGTGCGTGTGAGTGTGTGTGTGTGTGTGTGTGTGTGCGTGTGCGTGTGCGTGTGCGTGTGAGTGTGTGTGTGTGTGTGTGTGTGTGCGTGTGCGTGTGCGTGTGCGTGTGAGTGTGTGTGTGTGTGTGTGTGTGTGCGTGTGCGTGTGCGTGTGCGTGTGAGTGTGTGTGTGTGTGTGTGTGTGTGCGTGTGCGTGTGCGTGTGCGTGTGAGTGTGTGTGTGTGTGTGTGTGTGTGCGTGTGCGTGTGCGTGTGCGTGTGAGTGTGTGTGTGTGTGTGTGTGTGTGCGTGTGCGTGTGCGTGTGCGTGTGAGTGTGTGTGTGTGTGTGTGTGTGTGCGTGTGCGTGTGCGTGTGCGTGTGAGTGTGTGTGTGTGTGTGTGTGTGTGTGAGTGTGTGTGTGTGAGTGTGCGTGTGCGAGTGCGAGTGCGAGTGCGTGTGCGTGCGCGTGAGCGTGTGTGTGTGTGAGTGTGTGTGAGTGCTTGTGCGTGTGCGTGTGCGTGTGCGTGTGCGAGTGCGCGTGTGCGCGTGCGCGTGTGTGTGTGTGTTTAGCTGTACGTGTAAGGGCCACATGTCCTCACTAGTATAGTGAAATATCATAACAACCAACTAGATATTAATGCTCATAAATCAGCCAAATCATGTTTCTCTCTCTAATGTGCACAGGTTTCTGTGAGGGTTTGTTTAGGGCACAGATATTATCATTAACATGATGAAAACCAGTGGCCGTTTGTGAGATGCGCTCACTGATACAGTGTGTGAGTTTTTAGATGTGCTGTGAGAGAGATGCTGACAGAATAAAGTGCTCATTAAATGCTGCATTCAAACATCAGGCGGACGTACAGAACCTCGTGGAGCAGAAGCAGGCGAGCGTTAGCGACGTACGTGCTAATTAAATATGACATCACGTCTGTGGCGTGTGCGGCTCTGCGTCTGCTGAAACATTGATCCGTATTAAATAAATCAGCAGCTTTATGCTACCAGTGTCTCATTCAGGTCCTGGAGCCGCTCTGCTGCAGCACTGGAGCACGTGAGTCATGCGGAGCCGGTAATAGAAGTGTAGGAGAGAGTAATTAGACTGTAATCCTGTTTTACTGTAGTGAAGCCACACATTACACTGAACTCTTGACTGTGAGCGAGATCTGCGGAGACGACGGGAGACTGTCAGACCCTCAGCTTTCTGAAGATCTGCTACAGTGTTCTGCCGGTTGTCAGAGTGTCGTTATGCAGTTGCTGAGGAGTTCTAAATGGTTTTAGTGTGTTGCTATGCAGTTGCTAGGGTGTTCTATTTACATATCTTCCATAAGACACCATAAAACTGACACACATGATCCTGGTGAGAAGTTTCCATCCTCTTGGTTCTTCTGATGCTGCACAGTCTTTGCTTTTCCAGCATCTTCTGCACATTTGAGCTCTTCCCGACCGTGACTTAGATCCGGCTTTCACATGACTGAGGGATTCATACATGAATATTATACAAACTGTAGACGCTCACTGATGTTTAGTAAGGAAACGCTATAGGATGGAAACTTCAACAAGATTATGGTGAACAGTTCTTATTCTGTAAATATTCAAAGTAGCTTCATTAGGACAGAACTAGATAACAAGCTAAATGAAATGTTTATGATTCTCTTGTTTTTGGTAAATAATGTTATGGAGGTTAAAATGAAGCTGTAGATGATTAGTTTCTGCTCACTGTTTGATCATCTGGCTCTTGATATGAGGTTTTATTACAGTTTATTAAGAAAACTGACTTGTTGACATCTGAGTTCTACTGGGTTCCTCTCATTTGTAATCAGTCAAAGCTGTGGCTAGTCGTGCAGTGCGTGAATAACATTAAAAACACACTGAGCAATAATACAGACACTCATGATAATATGACAGTATGAGCGACAGCACAGATTCAGCGCTTTATCCTGAGCTCGTGTCAGGTCTCACACGCTCTTCAGTCTGAACTCATTCGATTAATTACACAGAAATAGTTTTTGAAATGTGTTTTACAGCCTGGATGAGAGATCTCACTGTTCAGATGAGACGCTTTCCTCAGAACAATGCTGATGAGCTTCATTAAACCGTTTCAGCATTGATCTGGAGATGCTTTAGGAAACAACATCTGTGAGACACACACACAATTACACACACTCACACACACACACTCACACACACACACACTCACACACTTTCTTTCGGCTACTCAAAAAGAAAAGAAAAAAAATAGGAAGAGAGTCTTGATCTTGTGTAGCCTAAATTGCCTTAGTCATAGCCAGCATCATCTTTTCTAGATTTTGGCCAAATGTTTTAAACAAAAAAACGGTCAATGTTTTAAAGACATTAAAGTATAAAGACATTTTATCAAGATATTTAAAATGTTTGCTGCATGGATAAAAAAACGCTACTTGTATAAAATTGCGTTTTGAGAGGAAAAAATATACGTCGCATTTTATTATTACATTCAGTCGCTGGTCACGCTGAACACAACAACGGACTATTTCAATTGAGCATTGTAACTTTAATATGTTTCTTTATATGTATTTTATTTTGATAATGAACAGATGTCAAGGTAGCAAAAATGTTGTGTGTGTGCGCGAGGCGCCAGCGCGATCACTGCATTGTTTCCCAACTGTTAGTAATTTAGTCCTGCCAACGCTGGTTGATCATACAAGCAAGACATCATTCATCACTGTAAAGCCTTGGCATAATAATAATAATAATAAAGAAAGAAAGAATGAAAAAAAGAGAAAACTGTAAACTTTTGCAAAATAGATCGCGTCACAATGAATAGAAACTCAGCACAATGTTGTGCCCTGCTCCGCTGCTGCGCGTCTCTGACAATGTTTCAACGGCAAACGCTTCAGCGGTTCACTGACGACTTGTCACCAGATTTTGTCAAGCAAATAATCGTTCGTTCTCGAAATTCTCCCCGGAGCACAATGTTACAGGATAGAAGACTGTCCAGTTTAGCTCTAAGTATTAAGATTCCCCGCACTCGCAACATCGACATTAAAGCTGCCGTCAAAGACTTTTAGTTTTTGCTTGTTTGTGGTTGTAGTCAGTTAATAAAAAGAGCTAGGATAAACTAGAGACTAAGGATAAATAAGTTAATTGCAAAAGTTGGTATATGTATAGAAAGTAATTTTTTCTCAAAATGTAGCATATATAGTTATTCCTTTAATTAGTTTCTCTCCCTAGTTTTTTTTTTTTTACTGTTCATATACTGAAAGATATGAATTTTGCTTGTATAATTTTTTTAAACAGTTAGCGAGTCCTATGTAGGACAGTGTTTGAACTGAAACGTGCTGGCCATTAGCCTACATGAAGTGCATCAAAGCAATGATAATTCACCACATTCGTTACTGATAAATCAGTTATGTAAATGGAAGAGGGCTCAGTAGTATAATTGCAGCCGGAGCACAATACATTTTCGTTCATGACATCACTGCTGGTGGGAGGGGCCCCATCTCATTCTTTGCGAGGGGGGCCTCTAAGATGTGCGGTACGCCACTGGTTCACACTACACGACTTTAAACGTCGACAGATCGCTGTGCTGTTCAGACTACATGACTTGCTGTCTGTCTTGAAGTCATTGTGGTGCTCACGATCTCGTCAATGATCCACAACCAGGGGTCACACACTACACGAGCTGACCACAACTCTGTGACCCAGCGACTCTACACGCTCCCCAAACCACGTTTTGTCATGAAAACACACACCAGAATTGGAACGGGAATGACTCGAAACAACACGTGAAACAGGAGTTGTTTATTTGGAAATGGACGTCGGGAAGAAATTAGCGCTGCAAGCTGTTTGCTCGATGAAAAATTTTGCTCCATTTATTGTGTCCAAACTTTCCTTTAAGCCGTGTTGCTGCTGCTGTTTTTCTTCCGCTGTCCTCAGCCCATGTCTTGCTCTCTCACTGGCTGTAGCTCGTCACCACACCTGACACCACGGGATGAGTCGGCCCACCGGGTCAGAGATTTAGCATGCTAGATATTTGTTTGCCGTCAGTGAGCCTCTTTGATGCGTCGTTGTGTAGTTCACACATAAAGACTGCCGAGCACCGATCACAGCCCGACCTGTCGGCGAGCTCACGAACTTACAAATCACAAAAACATCTCGTTTAGTAAAAGCATGACGGCTATTAGATATAACAGTGAGACCGTGAGGAATGAAGTCTGTGAGATGAAAAGACGAACGATAATGTATGATAACTCTTCATTAACATTCATCATTTATTGGTAAGGGCCTCAGCCGTCTGGCCGTGAACGAGCGCGTGCTCTGAATTCAACTCGTTCTGTTAGTGTTTCATTAAATCCATTACACTACACAGAAACACACATCATTAAAATGATCTTTTAATGGTTGGGTGTTTATCATTCAGATGTGCGCTGCTCTGGAGTTTTGTTGGTGTTCCTGAGCATTAGTTCCTGACAGAATCTCCAGCCCGATGCTCCATTAAACAGGAGCGTCTTTGAGGATTTGGGTCAAGAAGTGGGTTGCCCCAGTTTCTGCCCCACTCCGAAGCGCAGGGAAGGTGTTTGGCCTTCAGATGATGTTCTCAAAGCGGTTCAGATAGATTAGCGACGGGCTTCTCTGGCCTGTCCTGCAGAGTTCAGCTCCAGCTCTAATCAAACTCTCCTGTCTTTCTCAAGCAGTCCTCAAGACGTTGCTTAGATTTCCAGGTGTGTTTGATCAGAGCACATGTGAAGGTTTTCATGACAGATGAGAAGATCCTCTTTCTCTTCAGAAGACTTCAGAAGAACATTCTCACTGAGGGACGAGGTTAAAGATTAACTTTCCTTTGAAAGAAATAAAGACCAGGACTATGAACGGTATTATCATGGGACTGAATTACAAAAACAGTTGAAAAGATGAACTTCAGTATTGTGCTTTTATATAATGTATAATAGCTAACACTTTATTTTAAGGACCAATTCTCACTATTAACTAGTTGCTCATTAGCATGAATATTACTAGCATATTGGCTGTTTATTAGTAGTTATAAAGCACATATTGATGCTTTATTGTGCATGACCATATTCTGGATGCCTGAATCCACCCCAGACCTAAACTTAACAACCACCTTACTTACTAACTATTAATAAGCAGCAAATTAGAAGCTTATTGAGGGATAATGTGTTCCTTATTCTACCGTATAATGATTTGGTTTCAAATAGCAAATAGAACCTTGAACATTTAAATACAATAAAAATGTATAAATTAAACAAACGTTTCAAACAGATTAAAGTGCAAAAGACACAACTATAATGAACATAAATAAAGAATCAGAACATTTTCAGCCAATATCTAGACATCTTTTCTGGGTTGACATGTTTTAGTCCATATATAAAAATGTCTATCAAAGTATAAACAAATTAGTGAAAATCAATTTTAAGTCTTTAAGTATTTCTGCTGATCCATAAGCAACAACCGGTTCTTTTTAGACCAATGCGAAATTTGGACCGAATTTTCACACAGCATTTACTTAAAAACAAGTTTTTTGGAAATTGTAAATAAAACAAAAACGATTGGAATACATTTTACAAGGAAATACTATTTCAGAATTTCTACATCAAAATTTCATGTTTAATGCAATGTGTTACTTGCCATTTCTTTGTAATTATTAGTAAAATTGACTAGCTTTTTCTGAGTGAAAATTGTAAGTTTATTTCAGTGTACAGACTGTGTTGTAAATTTTAACCAGTTGATAGAAAAGAAACTGATGTGAATTCTAGAAATGTAAACAATTCAGATTCTAGATTCTATTGGCTTTTTGAAGTGCCTATGATAATGTTACTGTGCATGTTCAGTACTGCGATACACTGTGGTACTGAATGATGAGGTAAAGGCTTGACACACACACTGACCTCTGATTGCTCAGCACATGTGATGACAGGTGAATATTATTGCTGCGACACAGGATCTTATTTTAGACGCACCTCATCCATATTTCATGGACATGCTTCATTCTGTCACAGCACGCTCACATCTTAATTTTAGCATCACACATCTTATGTGGATGCGCCACGGGGGCTGATGGGAGTTTCTGCACATTACAGTGAGTTCTGTGATCGTCTCATGACAGTTTACCAACATAGAGAAACACAGCTGAAAGTTTTACTTTGACCATGCCATAGTATGAGAGTGTGTGTGTGTATGTGTATGTGTGACAGTGTGTGTGCGTGAGAGAGTGTGTGAGTGCGTGAGAGAGTGTGTGTGTGTGTGTGTGTGTGTGAGAGAGAGAGTGTGTGTGTGTGTGTGAGAGAGAGAGTGTGTGTGTGTGTGTGAGAGAGAGAGTGTGTGTGTGTGTGTGAGAGAGAGAGTGTGTGTGTGTGTGTGAGAGAGAGAGTGTGTGTGTGTGT